>NW_017306757.1:838044-860434 GCF_000935625.1 Nanorana parkeri | reverse complement strand
GGGAGGGATCTTACACTGTTGGGTTTTTTTGTTTGTGGTGTCAGAAATTAAAAAGAAACAAAGTAAACATGTAATGTCACTTTTCTGCAACAAATTATAGTTGGTAATGATCATTCAACTCATCTCAAATAAACTAAATTCAGATTCATCCGAATCCGAATGCCGAAACGAATTGACTTTCAGACCCGAATCCCTAAAAACAAAATAAGGAAACGAAATTAATAGAAACTAAAAATATTTTTTGCTGCCTTATAGATCTACTTACCAACTGTCCCAGATTTGCCAGGGCAGTCTCTTTTTTTATACAACTGAAGATCACCAAGTTTGTCTGTCACTACCTCTGGCCCTGTTATATTGTTCCCACAGCTCATTCAAATTCCAGTCATGCAGTGGCACATTCATATGCAAATAATTCCCCCACTCCAAGGTGGAGCAGCACTAAGAAGAGGAAGTAGTGATAAAGCTGGTGAGAGGGATAGAGCTGAGATGCTGCTCACTCACACTATCCACACTGTGCACTGACATAGACACCCTGGGCAATGGGGGTCCTCTGTAGGGAAGGGGGGCCGTGGGGTTTGCCATTTTAGGTGAGGGGGTCTTTTACCCCCACTTTCTTACACCATTTTTTCTCCCACTGACCAGCAGTAAGGGGCACAATATTATTGACCACTGCACTCTGTACACAGTGCTGTATCTAACATAATACAGACTCCTGCACTGTATACGCTATGTTGTAAGTTATACTCCTGACCCCTGCACTGTATACGCTATGTTGTATGTTATACTCCTATATTATATTAAGCTGGTTGACAACAGAGTCCTAACTAGTTTTATTACATAGGATTTCTGCCACCAACAAAAACCTTCAACCCATCAGCAACCACAACGGGTGTTGCAGCACTCAGCAGAACGGTCAGCGTCACATGATAAATATTTTATGCAAAGTGTGTTTTCAGAATAATTGGGATTCATCACTTTATTCTCTGCAAGAGCTGTTGGGTTGCCACACTTTAAATAGACTCTACAGACAAAAAGTTATCGCTACCTAAACCCTAAACAAATACTACTTATAAATACATAAATCATTTTATTAATGAACAATACCTTCTTGGCTGTGTTTATGTTGTTATCATGAGAAATCTTTCTGCATAAACAGTATTTTAAAATTAAATTGTACAAGAGGTTAACAACATCCCTCTTAAAGAACTAAACCCATTTAAATTAATGCCCCACCCCTGATTAAAGTACAACCTTATACTCCAATGGCTTGCTGCATGCACAGCAAAAAAAAGGGTGTCTGTGAATTTTTTTTCTTGGAATATTGGCAACTATGTTACCACATTGTAAAGGTGTGAAGCCAGCCTATAGCTGAGCACAGGTTACAGTCTGATTGTACAATCTGCTTTAGATTTACCAGCAACGAGTTATTACCAAGACCTGCTTGGCTTAATATCAATGTAATGGATTGTTTAAGTTGGTATTCACACTACATACAATAGGTTGAGAGCACACTGGATTTCTGGTAGATTAACATGTATTTTTCCTGTACCTGCAGCACTCTTAAAGAGACATTACACGAGGAAATGTGGATGTAATAGAGAGATGCACTGCTTTTTTTTGGGCCACACGTAATCTTAAATATTGGTTAACAACGACAATCAGCGCAACAGATGGGTAGTCTGTAGAATCTGACTAATGATGTCCAGAGGGTCTATTATCTCGCCTGGAACAAGCGATGCAGTAATACTTTATATGGTTCAAGGTGTGGTACTATTATATACCATACAATTAAGTGCCTCTAATTACAGCTAGTGATGTAATTGCTATGTTTACTTTATATGATTAATTACTCCTCTTTTATATCCTTTACAATTGTAGGTGAAGCTCCTTTACATATTATCAGCCTAACTTTGCTTTACATTAGTCATCTGTCAAAAAAAAAAGCTGACCTGGCGCAGGTTAAACATTACTCAATTCCACTGAATAAAATATTTATAATGACTTTCAGTACTGAATTTAAAAAACGTGATTAAATGTTTATATATTTGCAATTTAAACTAATGGCAGGAATCAGGAGTGATTGACTGGGTTGGCATATTGGTCTCCAATTTTGGGTATGCTTAAAATCAATTACAAAGTTTAAAGTGTATCTAAACTTAAGGACAAATAAGTAATATATTGCAGCTTACCGGTCTCCTTAAACGTGATGGCTGCATTCCTTTTTTTTCTTTTTTTCCCACTGAGGTGAACTAGATAGGGCTGATAACACTGCTTGAGATAATACCACAGAATGCATGGGACATCATTGGATTTCTGCCAGGATCAACAGGTTGTTTTTCTTAAATTTATTGAACAGATATAACTAAACCCTTTCAATAGGATATTTAGCAGATCAATAAGGAGCAAGGTTTACATATACTTTAATTGGAGATGTTTAGCAGGATACTTGTGCATCATCGCGCCCTCAAACAGTCTGTGCCCAAGTGTGGTCATCCACAGGTAATCACTGTATGTGTGTTTACATGTGAATGGCCTGCGAACAGCTGCGGGTCGTAGCAGCTGACTTTGTATTGTACAGCTCTTCCCACCTGCAGCAGGTTGCATGTCGCAGCGATTTGTGAGACTCGTGATTGTCCTCATTCTCATGTGTGACTGGGGCCTAAATGCATGTGCATTTATAATTTGTTTTGCATTTGAGCCTGCAAATTATTACAATGGATTGTGGGTACAATGTTCTGGCTCCCGCAGACTCTTCCTCCCAGCCCCAGGTACGGACTTTCAGCTAAGGGATGGGAGGAAGAATGAATAAACTACAAGTGTAGTGATGTCACCACACTGGTTTATCCCTGATGCCATCTAGGTGTGGGAAAAATAACAGAACAGAGTTCCATTTTGGGGGACCTGATCATGATGGATCGAAAATAATCGGATGTAAATGGACACATGTCCACTTACATCCAACTCCCCATAGACCTAACGTGGGTCTGTACAGCTCAGTTTTCTTGCGATGGAGGAAAAACTAAACAGACACAGAGTTCACAAGAGTGACATCTATTCTGATCTGCTTCGATCAGCAGGTGATCTGTGCATGGATGCCCTGCTGATCAGAATGGATGGCGCCCATGTGAAAGTGGTCTTACCCTATGCAAAATGTAAAAAAATAAATAGTTTTAGCTTCAGTTGTACTTTAACCCCTTAATGACCCATGACGGGATTATCCTGTCATGAGTCCTTTTAAACAGACAAGCCACCGGGACTCTGTTTACATTTGTAGAGCTAGCAGCAGGCTTTACAATAGACGCAATTCTGGCGACTGAGCTGCCGCCAGATCGCTTCTACGGGTTGGTAAAGTGCCCGCCCCCTCGCCTGACACCCCTGCTGTGTTTCCCGGGCTCCGCTGTCCCTCCTGCGGGCCCAGATCCAGCATATCGGGTGCTGGTGGGAAGCTGGGGAGGAGAGCAGCGAAAATCCGCTCACCGATCTCCTCCCCGCTCTAAGGTACCGGGAGCGATACAAGTTACATCACTTCCTGAGCTGTTATTGCTCGGCTCCTAAAGCCGAAGAATAAGCTATTGAAGTGTGATCTGCACTTCAATAACTATTTAAAGTGGAAAGGTGACTGTAGGGGTTTTTTGGACCCCCAATATCATCTTAAAGAGGACCTGTCACTGCCAATATGCTATCACACAGGGGGCTTGTGAGCCCCCCGTATGTGATAGCAGTTAAAGAAAAGAAAAAGAGA
Source organism: Nanorana parkeri (assembly GCF_000935625.1). Taxonomy (NCBI): domain Eukaryota; kingdom Metazoa; phylum Chordata; class Amphibia; order Anura; family Dicroglossidae; genus Nanorana; species Nanorana parkeri. The sequence goes on along the minus strand of NW_017306757.1, from coordinate 856,692 downwards.
ATAATTTAAAATAAATTTAAAAATAATAAAAAAAAATGTTTTTTATTTCCCCATGAGCATGCACGTCTTCATGTAAACACATGTTGGGTGCCCCTAAATAGGAAAACGGTGATCACGCTATGCATGTTGGGTACCGCTGCACACACCAGAGTAAGAGCAATAATTCTAGGGCCAATATTTACACCTATCCCTAAATTGATGACCTGCAGGGGCTTTTAAATTGTCGTCTATGGATGGACTTTTTGGGGTACTGAATTTTATTGCAGTTTCACGAACGCACACACTTTGCAACCTGGGCATGTTGGGTATCTATTTACTTGTTGTGACCTCAAATTTTATATTTTATAAAAAAATTGGGTATAATATTGTGTTTTTGGGCACTAAATTTAACTTAAGTGCATTTTTCGCCAAATGTTCAAGTTTGATAATAAGTTGCGCTAATATCGTGCAACATAAAAATTTGCAACTGCCACCATTTTATTCTACAGGGTCTTGGCTTTCAGAAAATATATAATTTTGGGGGGTTTGAAGTAGTTTTCAGGAATAAAATGTGGATTATATCATGTGTGCAAAAAAACAAAAAAAGGCCTTGGTCCTTAACGGGTTCAATTTGCTTTAGGACCACGTTAAAGCAACTGATAACCACAGAAGGAAGTCGGCGTGTGTTGTCCCTTTAATTAGGGAATTAGTTCCCATGTTTGTATTGAAGCATTTTAAAAAGCTGAAAGTAATGATGCCTTTTAAAATATTAATATGTTTTCCTCGTCTTATCTGAAATCAGATGAAAACGTAGAGCACAGTTTTGTCACTTTGCAGATGTGGTATCTCCTCGTTATTCTGTGCGGTTAAAGCTGTAATCATTATACTGCCGCAGTTCTGTGTCTGCTTTGGGTAGGTTTACCCTCCTGATGACAACCGTGTCAGTTTCTACGTTTCATGTACCGGCGCTACTATCGAACAAGTTTGCACTCCACTGACACTCCGCTCCGAATCTGACACATGCATCTGGAAATTTTCCAAAACCAGTTTAAATTTTAATGCAAATATCTTGTATGTCTGGTACAGCATTATATTAACTCTGTCAGTACCCTATAAAAAAGACTTTGGGGATGTTCAGGCATCTTTTAGAACGTGAGATAGTTTGCTAAGAATGTGTAAACTTAATGCTTAAAAGAGAACTATGGGGTAAGTGTTTTTCCCCCATAGTTCTCTTAAGGGTCACAGGAGGACATATACTAGCGTCCTCCCGTGACCCAAAGGTCAGTATATCGCGAGCTACAGCTCGTGGTATACTGAGACCCGCAGCCGGGATGGAACCCGACATTGCTGTTGAGATCCACCCAGCTGCAGAGCCAGCTGTACTCGCCCCCTCCCTCGTCCATTCCTCCAGTCAGCGCTGGAGGATCGGAGCGGGGAGGGGGGAATCCCTGCAGGTAGCCGTGACTGACAGTCACTGTTCTCTGCAGGGAGATGATCGAGACGTGAGCGAGCGACGGTATGTGTTCGCTCACTTTCCGATCTATTGAGCCGACGTGTGACAGTTTCATTGTCCCACGTCGGCTCTAACTATGAGTATGAGGGATTTTCACTCACCTCATAGTTCTCCTTTAACTCTAGACCAGGGGTAGGCAACCTTGGCATGCCAGCTGTGCTAAAACTACAACTCCCATCATGCTTCTGCTTCTGGGAGTCATGCCAGTGGCTGTCGCTCTTGTAATTATTATTATTATTATTATACGGGATTTATATAGCGCCAATAGTTTGCACAGCGCTTTACAATATAAGGAAGACATTACAGTCACAATACAATTTAAGACAAGATGATATAATACCTCATGGGACTTGTATTTCCACAACAGCTGAAGTGCCCAGGTTGCTTAGCCTTGCTCTAGGCCAACAGGTAAATACCCAAATGCAATCCATGTATAGGAGCTGTTTTACCTGCCAAAGGATTTGTATTGCTGTCCATCCAGTTCTGAGCTTTTCTTATCTCTGTCACACAGCATGGTCCTGTCTGACAGAGCAGAAGACCTGACCTGACAAGTGTCTTTTCATTAAGTTCCAGAGGCACAGCACGGTGTGATTCAGTCGCGCCGTGTCGCGGTCCACTACGCTGAAAAAAAGTACTGCATGCAGCGGGAACCTTGCCTATCTGTGGCAAGGCACATTGCCTTGTCTTGCGTTGGGGCTGCACTGGAAAAACAGCCAGCACAAACCCAACACGTTTGATGTGAATCATGTTTAAAATGATTTCCACGTTTGTAGTCACATTGGGAAAACCCCACTATATGTTTCCTAGGTGTTTCCATTCACACAGCCATACCTGAAAATTCATTTTAGAAATGTTTCTTTCCTTTTAGATGTTTCTTCGGTGGAGGACTTTGTGCAGATTTCAGGCTACGCTTAGCATTTTGAAAGTAGAGGGACAAACTGAAGGACAGACTAGCTTCCTCTCATTAACATACTTCTAAGTCTTTAACCCTTTGTTAGGACAGAGTGTTCAAATGTAGTTTCCGACTGATAATGAGATATACCAGCACAGTAAAGACAGGGTTAATTACAGTAAAGATAAATTCCCAAAGCCACACATGGGGAAGGCTTGGTAGGATTTTTAAGCAAGTAAAATGCACCTAAAATGTCATTTTAAATCTTTAAACTATGCTATGTGAATGGGAACATGCAACAAATACAGTACAATGTAGGTGTCATCCCAATTTGGGTGCAAAAGGGGAAATACACTTTTAATGCTTGTTGTCTGCCTGTTCTGTATAAACAGACGGACAGCTCGCTCTTGAGTGCGGGTCACCGTACTTGTATGCCAATTTTTTTTCTCTGCTCGCATGCTCCCTAGCGCACATTAGCAGTTCACTGTGAACACACTGTCCATCGGACAGCGAATTTCACAAAACAAGGTACAAAGCCAATGAACTTGGCTTTTTACCATTGACAGAGGAGAGGGAGTGATCTGAACATCGACTGCACCCTCCCCGTTCACCACCATTCCTGTAACCCCCTCTCTCACTAAGCCTCAAGAGAGCAATAATTCTAGTTCCATCAATCACTGTTCACACTCAATTTATGAGCCGTAAAGGTTTTTTAATCGTCGCCTATGGGAAACTTTGGGTATTGTAGTTTTTTACCATTGCACAGGGGCACCCAATTTTAAGGCGTGACGTGTTTGGTATCTGTAGCAGAATATATTTTGGCCTATTTTTTTAGACGTACACTCTAAATGTATGAAGAAATATTATTTATTTGCAATGTTTCATAATATACTGTGGGAAAACACATGCTTTTCAAAATTTTCAGTAATTTTGTTTCTTTATATAGCAAAAAATACAAAAACTGTGGTGATTAACCACTTGCTGTCCGCCCATTGTAAATACATGGGTGGACTGCACCTCTTCCCGATGTACGTCTTTTTTTTTATGCCTGCGGCGCCCCCTAGCAGAATCTCCCTGTGCATGTAAACAGCTGGTACCGGCTGTTATGGACAAGCGTTCAGGCGGCTCTGTCCAATCGCTTGTATGACAGCAGACAGCATGTGGCCACCCCCTTCAGCTGCCACACAGCACCCCTCCACCGCCGCTGACAGTTATCCCGTGCTCCGCTGTCCCCACTGTGGGCCCGGGGCTGGCACAGCAGCCGTTTCCAGTGATGACAGAGAAGAGATCAGCATTTCCCCAATGCTGATCTCTCCTCCTCTCTCTCTACAGGCGGAAGTGATGTGTATTACATCACGTCTGCCCTTAGCTGTTAGTTCTCTGGCTTCTATAGCCAGAGAAGAAGCTGGTGAAGCAGATCTCTGTGACTTTAAGTCCCCCGCCCCTGAGTGCACGGACATATAAATGTAAATATGCTTCGGGTGCGCCTATGTGCGAAAACAACGATTACGCCACACATGTTACATATTGCCGCAAATGTTGGAGTGTGAGCAATAATTTTAGGGCCATCAGTCACTGTTAACACTAAACTGATGAGCAGTAAAAGCTTTTAAAGCCTCGCCTGTGGTCAATTTTAGGTATGGTAGTTTTTTGCGATTTCACGGGCGCACGCAATTCTAAAGCTTCACATGTTTGGTGTCTATTTACTCGACGTGACACCGTCTTTTATATTTTACCAAAAACTGGGTACTAATAAATGTTTCATTACATAGCATAGGGAAAACAGGTTTTTTTTCCCCAAAATTTTCGGAACTTTTTTAATCATATTGTAATAAATAAAAACCCCAGTGGTGATTAAATACTACTAGAAGAAAGCTCTATCTGTCCCCACAAAATGGTATAGAATTCATTTAAGCACATTGCAGTCACTGGCAATGGAAGCAAAATCTCCAGCAGCGAAAACACAGCCATTTTCAGGTTTATGGCTGATGTTTTTTTCTGCTTTGTTTAATGGTAGATAAATAAAAAGACAGCTCAGACTGCGAGCGAATGTGCTCTGATTCACATGAATTACCAGGCCAGCAGACATGAAGAAATGTTCTCTGATCGGGCCAGATTGAGGTGTATTACGTGTTCAGTGTATGTATTGGCCATACCCTACCCAAACCTTCTCAGGAGGAGAGTTAATTAGTATTACATTTTCCAGGCAGATTGTTATTATTTAACCGCAAGATGTCTCCAAGGCAGCCCCCTCATAGGTACAAACATGAACATTGACCTGATGCCTGTGAATGTGTCTGTGCCAAGATCTTTTGGGAAAATAATTATTAGGTGACATCCTTGTGTGCGGTCCAGCAGCCAGTGTGGAAATGCCGGTGCACCCTTAGGCCTCAATCACCGGGATAGGATGTTGCCTTGCACAGTGTAAAGGGCCACTTTTTGATGCACCCGGAATTGCGTGAAGAAGGTGGTATGGATAAAGTCCATGAATCCATTGCACTCGAAACCGCTGTTCCAAAAATAATGAGGGTGGGTGCTGCAGCTGTCGACGATTGGCAAATAGCAAACAAAATATATAGGCACCGGCACTCCAATAGCAAGTACGTCTGTTTATTGACCTATGAGCAGCATAACGTGATACACTCAATGCGACGTTTCGGGGTCTCACAACAAGGTGGTATGGAGACGCAAGTGCTGTGCACCCTCACACTCTGCTTCCCGCAGATCAGAATTTTGATAGCCGCACACAGATGATGTCAAGCCTCATAGACATACATGATGGTTTCAGGTCAGTGCATCATCTTTGTGCGACTGTCAAATCTCAGAGCTGCAAGAAGCAGTGCATGGGGATGGACAGATCCTGTGTCTACATAGACTTACATGAGCTGCCCGCACGCTTCTTCAGGCACATGAAAAGAAGGCTCTTCCTTCACGCTGTATGAGACAACACACCCCGCGTCAATGAGGTCTCAGTTGTTACAGTAAATACACGGCTTCTCTATTTTGACTTTATGTTTATTTATTTCAGGTATTTATATAGCAGTAACAATTTACTCAGTGCTTTACACAGTGCACATTCACATCAGTCCCTGCCCTCAAGGAGCTTACAGTCTAAGGTCCCTATCTCACATACAAGGGCCAATTTAACTTCCAGCATGTCTTTGGGAGGAAACCAGAGTACCTGTAGGAATCCCACACAAGCTCGGGGAGAACATGCAAACTCCTTGTCACTTACAGATAGTGACATGGCCAGGACTTGAACCAGGGACCCCCAGTGATAGAAGCAAAAGCGCTAACCACAAAGCCACTGTGCTGCCAATTTGTAAAATAGCTAATGACACAGTGTAATATGTCATGTGAGGTTGTATGCACCTATTTTAATACCTATTAAGGACCAGATGATTTTTATTGTGCCCTGATACTTAAAACCATAGAATTCAAGGGGGTGTACTTTCTTTTTCACACAACTGTATATGCCTTACCAACAGTTACATGAATCTGTCACCAATTGTATGCAACCAACAACATATGTAGCGCTTTACATACTGTACATCAGTCCCTTCCCCTTAAGAAGCTTACAATCTAAGGTCGCTATCTCATATGTATTGTGGCATTGCGTGGCATTACCACGGTGTTAGGTGGCCTCAAAGTCACCCAGGGTTCTCAGCCAGAGGGGCTGAGTGGCTCCAGGAAGAAAGTACGTGTACCAGGAGAGAACTGCCTTTTCAGTCCTTTCCAGGTTTTCTGGATCCTAGTTGGGATCCTGGAGCCAGGAGATTTCTTAGAGCTCTGGGTGGGAGGAAATCTCCAGTCCTGGGTCCATGCTTTGGTAGTGACCGGAACCTAATTGTGCACCTGTGCACATCCCTCATGAAGTGTGTGCTGGGATGTGTTCAGGGTCCCACCTGTGAGTCAGGAGAGCTCCACCCCGGAGTCAGTGTGGAGGCCAGTGCAGCAGGGAGCTGCGGGTTCGTGAACGTATTGGGAGGATTGGCATGTTATTGCCTTTGTCTGGAGGAACCAGACAGTGGCCCTGAAGATTGAGGCCGGAGCAGCAGTGCTGCAAGAGAGACTTATTAAAAGACTGGGACACCGTGAGTGTATGGGACAACTCGAGGATTGGTGAGCCCTGATCTGTTATATGCTACAGCAAGCCATGTATGTTGGATTTTGTGATTATCTACCGTTTTGAAAGAAAATAAAGACTCTTGTTTTGAAAAACCCGCTGTGCGAGTGCTCTGTGAGCTCCCCAATATCACAGTATACATACATACACACACATACTAGGACTGATTAAGACCTTGTTCAGATGGGCTGCAGTCTCCACTGCCCTCTGAAAAGCGAACCATGATGGATAGCTTTTTAGAGAGTGGTGGAGCAGCGGCTGCCCAGCGTTCAGGCAATTGCCGCTTTCTGAAGGCAGGATTTTTCATTTTAAATTGTGATTCATTGCAATTGTCAAGTTTGACAAGCGCCTGTCACTGCGGCTGCTGCAATGTGTATAGCACTGTTTGGGTGAAGTGCTATCGCTGCATTGGGCAGCTGGGGGGTGGTAAAAACGCACATCAAGCACATGTTTTTACTGTGCCCATTCACACCTAGGTGTTTGTCGCTCAAAGCTAAGCACAACAAAACACTCAAGACAAAGAATCCCAGTCATTTCTATGGCCCCTGTTCACACCTGAGAATTTTGTTGCAACAGAAAAACATCTGTTGCTGGAAAAGTACATGAGCTACTGTTTGGCAGATTACAGTGCTTTTTGGCCCCATAGACTTCAATGGGAAACTTGCACAAAAACACAATGCATGTAAAGCTGCACTCAACAGCCAGGACCTCGATGTAAAAAGGTTTATTCCATGGAATCTAAACTGTTACAAGCATGACAAGATCCACAGGCTGAAGGCATTTCCCAATGAAGTCTATGGGACCAAAAAGCGCTGTAATCTGCCAAAATGTAACTCATATACTTTTTCCATCATCTGGCTTTTCTCTGCCAGTCTTGAGCATTTTGTCACGCTCAAGTCAAGCGAATAGGTTACCTTGTCTTGAGCGTTTTGTCGCGCTTAGCTTTGTGCGACAAAACCCCTAGTTGTGAATGGGGGACATGAGCTAATTAACTTACCAGGATGTATATGGAGTGTGGGAGGGAAGACCCACAAGTAGAGGTGCACCCTTACCGATACTTGTATCGATATTTGTGCCCATACCGAGTATTTGGGCGAGTTCTTGTACTCGCCCAAATGCTCGAATACCTTCCCTGATACCGGAAAATCTAGTCAGAGGAAGATTTCCTCTGAACGACAGTGCTGTAGGGGAACATGGAGCCATCTTCCCGTGCAACCAGGAAGCTGGGGGCGAGTAATGACCTGATTGGCTGGGAAGCTGGCTCTATGCTTATTGGCCAGGAAGCCGGCTTCCCGGGCCAGTTAGCATCAGCCTACCGAACAGTCAGCTCCTTGCTGATTGGCTGGGAAGTCATTTTCCTGGCCAATCAGTATCGAGCCGGCTTCCCGGCCAATCAGGAAGTCGGGAGGCGAGTCATTACCCACCACTCGGTTTCCTGATTGGCCGGGAAGCCGGTTCGATGCTGATTGGCTGGGAAGCCGGTTTCCTGGCCAATTACAATCAAGCCGACCAAACAACATGGGGCCGGCTTCCCGGACAATCAAGAAGCCAGGCAGCGTGTCATTACCTGCCACCCGGCTTCCTGATTGCCCAGGAAACCGGCTCCATGCCAGCGGAAGCACTGGTACTCGTTATCGGCGAGTACTGAAAGCAAAATATTGGTACTCGTACTTGATGCCAAAAAAAAAACGGTATCTGTGCATCCCAACTCACAAGCAGAACATGCAAACTCCATGCAGATAGTGTTCTGACCAGAATTTAAACCTCCAGTGCTGCAAGGACATACTAACCACTGAGCCATTGTGCTGCCCGTGTATTCAGCCTTTGATCATCCTTCAGTGCAACATAAAAACAAAGAGCAACATAAAATAAATGAAGGTTCCTATATCCTGTCAAATAGAGAAATGAAATAACACTTAAAAAGGTTGAAGTGACTCTGGTTTTTAGCACAATTTGTAGGCGCTTTGTTCACGTTTTGCTTTTCTATTTGTCTATTAGCCTTTCATTTCCCTTAATAAATGTATTTTTCTTTCAAGGACGACTCTAACGCTGTTTGTACTGACTTGTCTGAATGAATACTTTCTAATCCTCCCGTGGAGCATGTGACTATGGCTTTGTAATTAATGCTAAGAAGACATCACAAAAGTACACCACAAAGCCTAGAGCATTCGAGTTGCTTGGTGTCAGTTTCCAACAACACAACAGGCACAGAGCGCGCAGTGTCTTCTGGTTCCACTCTTAGTCGGGGGGGTTTTGTGTACACTTATTAGGTTTTTGAATGAGAACCAAAGTTCAAAAGCAAATGCACGCACACCAACCGTTTTGGTCTCTGTTTATTTTCCAGAGAGCCGAGGGTGCCCTTTGACACCTAACAATACCCTGACTGCAAAATGTTTACTTGTGCCTGCGCTGCATATGCTTTTAGCAATGATAACAATATGATGACAATTATAGAATTTCGGCTTTTATCTTCAGGTATTGGGCAGCTGTTTCTTCATTCTTTGTGGGTGGGAGATTAGAGGCATAAAAAGGAACAGGTGGGATACAGAGGCAGACACCTGGAGCATCCACCGGCTCACATCAGATCTATATGTTCTCATTGATTAAAATGTCAAGCCAAAACTTTTTGCCTTAAGGTGCCCATACACCTTACAAATATCGGCCGATTTTCGTTTGCGATCGCGTTTTCGTCCGATATTCGTAAGGTTGATGGGGAGTCTACAAGCGCAAATACAGTACAACCGTGCGACATTCGTCTTTCCAGCATGCTAGAAAACTTCGGCCGATCGTACGATTTTCGCAAGGTTGGTGGCGTTTCCGTACGTCAAAATTCGTACGATTAACACTGCTCATGCGCAAACTGAACTGTGCGATGGTCGGGGCAGCATGGGGCTGCCGTACGAAAATCGTACGACTGTTCGATCATCGGACGAAAATTTTCGTCCAATGATTGCAAGGTGTATGGGCACCTTTATTTTGAATGGGAAAGGGTTAGGACACCTGTTGGGTTTTAACTACTAGGAGGAAAAGATAAGTAGCCTTGGAACCCTAGGATTATCCTATTGGGATCACTATCCAATAGTGTTGTAGTGGTGTATAAGCCCTCATTCACACTAGAAAAGGCCGGCACGTACAGCTCGGTGCTGCGTGCACAGCCGTATCGGGCAGCTCACGGGAAGGACAGGTGCTGCGTGTGATTACTATGCAGCCCCTGTCCTTCTCTATGGGAGTATGCGGCCGTACGCCCCCCTATGCTCACCTGCCCTGCACGTCCGTGCGGGTGCGGGTGAGTGTACTCATACGCTGACCGGATGGATCCTGTCTGCGTCCGAGCCGGGACACCCGCACCCATACGGACGTGCACTTGAGGTGAGCGTAGGGGGGCGTATGGCCGCATACTCCCATAGAGAAGGACAGGGGCTGCATAGTAATCACACGCAGCACCTGTCCTTCCCGTGAGCTGCCCGATACGGCTGTGCACGCAGCATAATGGCTCATAAATTGAGTGTGAACAGTGATTGACGGCACTAGAATTATTGCTCTCTTGAGGCATAGGCCTCATTCACACGAGTAACGGCCGACACGTACAGCTCCGTGCGGTGTGCACGGCCGTATCGGGCAGCTCCCGGGAAGGACAGGTGCTGTCTGTGATTAGTACGCAGCCCCTGTCCTTCTCTATGGGAATACGCGGCCGTATGCCACCCTACCCTGACCCCAAGTGCTGTTGCGGGTGTCCTGGCTCGGACGCAGACAGGATCCATCCCGTCAGTGTACAAGTACGGACACCCACACCCGTACAGACGTGCAGGGCGGGTGAGAGTAGGGCGGCGCACGGCCACGTAGTCCCATAGAGAAGGACAGGGGCTACGTACTAATCACACGCAGCACCTGTCCTTCCCGGGAGCTGCCTGCTACGGCTGTGCACGCAGCTCGGAGCTGTACGTGCCAGGCGATTCCAGTGTGAATGAAGGCAAAAAAGGACGGGGGGGGAGTTACCTAAGGAAACATAATTCAGTTTCCTGGTGTAAATATTGACGCATTTTCTGTGCGCCAAATTAACAATGTTATAAGACAAGTTTCATGTGTTGTTGCACCAGCCGCACCAAATCACATTAAAAGTTCTTTGCCACAGAGAAACATTCCATTGCTGCAGCTTAGAAGGCGAGAGGCTGGAGGGAGCGCTGTCACAGCCGGCTGGTTCCGAGGATCAGGTAAGTATAACTTTGTTATTTTCAGCTCTAGACCAAAATTAATGGGGGTAGCCCCACTGCAAGAGTTAATAAAAATGTCCCTGGAGTTATTCTTTAAATCTCTTTTGTTCAGCTCGCACACCGAACGACAAATCTCTGTGTGTATGGCCAGCTTAAGCAGTTAGGCTTCCCACATATTAAGGTGTCATTTTCAGTTCTGAGTGGAGTGTGTCTTTCACATTGATAAAAAAAAGGCTTGAAAGCATTAGAGGAATCAGCTTAGGTAAAGCATTTTATGCCACCATGTGATAGAAGATACAGTGTTATGATTTAATAAGCAGTGGAGTATATCTAATAAAAATAAATAAAACGGAGCAAAGGGAAACACTGTTTCTGTCCCTTGCTCATAATCCATACATCATCGTATGAAATGTGTTATTGCAAAATCTTTGAAAAGAGTGTCTCCTTGCTATAGGAATATTCACTCCACACCTCTATTCACATATAATTATTTATTTATTTTTTAAACACATGGGTGATAGGGGCGACAATCCCATGGGGCCACTTCTCCTATTTTGCTTCCGTGGCCCTAACAATCTTTTAATTTAACATTCCTTTAGGAAGAGTGCAACCGCAATGATCGCTAATTAAAGTGAGTAGAAGGAAGATTGAGTGGAAGTGGAAAGGAGTGAGGGGGGGACAGGTAAAGGGAGGGGAGTCCCAGTGCAAGCGAGGTCAGTAGACCAAAAGGGTTACGAACATTGGGAAATCTCTGTGAATTATGAAAAGAACTCTGTATGGGTGTGAATGTTTAAATTCCTGCCAAGGCAGCCAGATCTCCAGACACCTAGACTGTGCAGACTTGTTAGGGAAAAGTTAACTCTTCTATTTGCATTATAAAATTTAGGTTATTGTTTTTATTTTGTATTTTTGTTGCTTTCTACGCCAGGATAGGTGAGAAAATTCCTCAGCATGGCTTGTTCACCTGCACAAAATACCTCATTATAAAGGTGACCATACACAGGGCCATTCCTATAATGATGCAGCCTTTGCCCCATTTCCAGTCAGGATGTCCCAGGTTGCTAAGAGCCGGGTGGGGAGATGTGTAAGGGCCAGACACATTTCCCTGCCGAGCTCATAGCAACCTGGGATGTTCTTGCTGGTGTCCCACCGAGCTCCTGACAACCAGTAATGTCATTGGTATCAGGAGCTCGGCGGGACCCAGGCCAGAGCGTCCCAGGTTGCTAAAAGCTGGGCAGGGCTCTTAGTAGTGTCACTCTACACCAGCACCCCACTAATTTGTGCACCATCCAGCAACACCCTCCCACAGAAAGGCTAGGGAAGCCCCCACCATACACATTAAGATTTCTCTTGTTCAGCCCCGCAGGATGAACAAGAGAAACCAACGTTGATTCCCCAATTCACGCTAAATTGCGTGAATGGAGGAATCTCCCCTGTGGGTTATTGTATAGCAAACCTGAACAGTTGCAGCTGATTGGCTCCTTCGACTCAGTGCCAGCAGGGCCATCCATGGATCAAATTTTTCACTAATTCAGCAGGAAAAGGCAGAAATTTGATCTATGTACGGTGACTGGCGTTGTTCAGCAGCTGGAAAATGCTTGCCATTGATTCCGATATGAGGATTCAGTTTTGCTGAAAGGGCTCATTCAGAGAGTGTCTGTGCCCATGTACGTGCACCCAGAACTGCACGCATGTGAAGGTTCAAGTCAGCGTATAGCTGTTTGCAGCCATGTCCTCCCAGAGGGATGTACAGGCAGCTGAATGCAATTACACGCTGCACCTGTCCTTCCCAGGACCAGGCCTCTGCCTGAGCATGCACGCCGGTTTGAATGAGCCCCAAAGGACAGACATACATAAAAACTGTTTTTAGATTACAGTTCTTCCTAAACTCTAACTATAACCTATAACCAAATTCTTTAAATAATCCCTTTTCTCAGTAAAGAGACATTAATAGTGAGACACTACCACTCTGCTTAAAGTGTCTCATCACACCCTCCTGAAGAAATGGCCATCTTAGAGCCACAAATTGCGTTGAGACTGTGATAGTCATGTGGGTGTTTCATGGAATAAAAGTCTAAATTGAACAAACACAATCATTTCATTTCTTCCTCCTGGGTGCCTCTGCTGTCTCGCTCCTACATTTTTTGGGGCATTATTCTCTCATCTCTCCAGTACACATCGGGTCCCTCTAGCTGCCGAGCTTTGGATCATAACCCGAACTCCACCCCGACGAGCATTGAGAGCGACCATGCTGCGCGGGGACAGAAATATTCCCTGCACGCCTTTTTTGCACCTTAGGTTGCCCGATATCCCCCAAGTGATTTCTCGTAACCTGACTATGTTATATTCACACTCTTTCTTCTACATTTATTTAAAACATATCTATAGCTTTGTACTATAAAATACAAGACTCAGTCGGCTCCCTCCTGGGACTTTTTGTCCTCAATTTTTTTGCTCCTACTGTTTGCCGTTGTCTCTCTTTCAAGATTAATAGGAAAAAACTGTGCTTTTGAGGTGTTTCTCCACATGGCTGAGCAGAGAAGTAATGTAGAAAGACCCCGGTTCCCCTCCCAGTGCTTTAGTTAAAAATTATTCAATGAAAAATTCCTGGCCTGAAAAGCAAAGAGAACTGTACTGTACCAGGCAAAGATTTTCACCAACAATCCATAACCCAGCCAAGGCAAGAGATAACAGCCTCTGACAAACTCTGACTGAAAAACAGCTTATTATTACGGAGGGAAGCAGCCGCTACGAGGAAAACTTTCTACTGAAACAATCCGGATTCCGGTCCCATGGACAGAAAGAGCCATTGGGATTATTTTCGGACATGGATGCCCTGGAATGTCATTACATGATAAGGTAATCTTTATGTGAACGACACGTGTAGCGTTACATACATGTAGACAGATGGGATCAAACACTACTGAACGATGATAAGACAACTTATCAGGCAGGCTTGTCTCTGAACACGTAGGCCTTATGTGGCGGGAGTAATGTAAATTTAAACTAATTCTAAAAGTAAATTTGTCTCAGGGGACACAGAGGGTCAATGGGTCAGCTCAAGAGGGGGACATTAATCAATGTTTGGTGTTTCAAGGTGATTACCCAAGTGGTACTGGTAATATTGGGCCCCGTGTCTTTAGAAATAGTCATTGTTGCCTATAGCAACCAAGATGATTTTCACTGGCATGTAGCACAGGATGACAGAGGTAGTGGTTGCTATGGCCAACAAGTGCTCATTAAATACTTGCAGTCATGAGGGTCATTTTTATTATTCTCATTGACAAAATGAGGCGTTGGCCATAGCAACCATTCATTTTGAAACTTATACTTGAAAATATTTGAAGAACTCTAGGAAATTTTGAAATTAACCCTTGAGGTGAGGCACTCCCGCACTGCAGGGGTTAAGTGCTCATTTTGGTCTAGGGCAGGGGTAGCGACTCCGGCCCTCCAGCTGGGCTTTAAGTACAAATCCCAACATGCCTCTGCCCCTAGGAGTCATGCCTGTAACTGCTAGTCTTGCAATGCCGGATGGGACTTGTAGTTCTACAACAGCCGGAGGATCAGAGTTGCCCACCCCTGGTGTATGGGAGAAAAAAAAGAGGATATACTTACCTGATCATCAGTCCTGTGGCCACTCACCTCTCTACTCCTCTGCTTTGGTGGTGGAATGTCTCTCGGCGTTCTCACGTCTAATGCAGCTCCATTAGACATGATGATATCAGCGTTCCTTAGACAGCCTGAGCCGGGGTAGAAGAGGCTGCGGGGACCTGTGTAGCAGCCAAAAAGTCCATATACCTTGCCGCACTCCTTACCGGATAGCCCAAGAGTAAAGGGTGCTCGTAATGACTGCAGATGGCGCCTCTTGAAATACAGTATCACATGCAAATGTCTCCAGCATCAAGATTCACATCAGTGCAAATCCACTTTATTGATAGACTTCTCCTGACACTGTCATTTTGGTGTCACCCCTGCAATGGTGTCACCCGGGTGCAGGCCGCACCCCTCACCCCCCCCCTTTTGACTCCGCTGTTGATAGATTTCATAAAGACAAGTGCTTTCGGGGGCCTCGTAGGTTCCCCTTCATCAGGCTCAACATTATTGAGCCTGATGAAGGGGACCCTGCGCGGCCCCCGAAAGCGCTTATCTTTATGACATCTATCAACAAAGGATTTGCACTGACGTAAATCTTCGTGCTGGTGTAGCAGCCAAGCTGGACCGAGGATCAGGTGAGTATGTTCTCTTTATTTTAGCCCCAAGACCAAAACGAGCACTTAACCCTTGCCCCACCAAGAGTTCATTTTTACATTTCCTAGAGTTCATCTTCAAAATGCAACTGAAGTTGACACTTTTTTCTAGTTTTGATGGAGTGGAGAGGAATTAGAACACCTGTCAGGTTTTTATTGCTGTCTGTGTCCCCATTAGGGAGATTCACCCCCTGTGTTTGTCCTGGTGGATACTATTCCTAAAAGTAAGAGAAAATCTGAAATTTTGGATGGTCATCGGAACAGAAGTGTATGGGAAATCTTCCAATGCGGACACTAATTCTAGTGAGCCTACTGACCACCAGGGATTTCCCTCACTTTGGAGAGGTTTCCTCTCACTTCCTGTTGTGTTTATTGAACAGGAAGTGAAGGGAAATCTCCCCAATGGGACACAGGTGGCAAAAATGAGCTGACATGGGAATGAAAAAAAAAAGGTTTTGGCTTCAGTTCTACTTCAATTTAAGAATCATCCATGTTGCTCAAAGCAAACAGATCCCATGCTGTCACGTTTCTAGTGAAAACATCATCAGAATTTTTTCCTTTAATGATAAAAATGAGGTGATTGCTGTGGCAACATCCCTATTTTACCTTTGCTTCAGCTTCTGTAAAGGTATATTTGACCTGTAATACCTGGAGAGCTTAGTGACTTGGATATGGTCTTTATCCTGAATAAAATGAGAAGACATCTTTTATTTATTTGATATCAGTTGGTCATTCATTCTGCGGGTCATTAATAGATGTTCAGCTTGCCGTTTTATTGTATTTAGGTAATAATGGACACCATGTATTTCTGTTTTTTTGTCTCTGACCTTTATTCTTATTTTGGGTAAAAGAACAATTAGTTGAAGGTGACATTTAATCTACTTTAATTAATTTAGTTTACATGCAACAGGGCTGCCATCCTGGCTCTGGCTTCATGACCTAACTGACTGAGAACAAGCATGTAGCAAGAGAAATGTTAGAACACCTAAAAACATAAATGCTTTATCACAGTGTTTTATTAAGCAATGGAATGTGTTTTATCAGGTGACATATTTCAGGTTTTAGCATTGATATTGGAATGTGTTATTGCTCTTGTGTTTTCTCCTTTATTATGTCTCGTTCTTACCTTTTTGTTATAACAAATACTCTCTAAATATACAATACAATTCATGAATATGAAGTCAGCAATGGCAGCTCCCCATCAGTCAAGCCTCACAGGTTTCCTTTTAGGCCTCATTCACCCGAGAAACGCCCAGCACGTACAGCTCCGAGCTGCGTGCACAGCCGTAGCGGGCAGCTCCCGGGAAGGACAGGTGCTGCGTGTGATTAGTATGCAGCCCCTGTCCTTCTCTATGGGAATACTCGGCCGTACGCCGCCCTACGCTCACCTCAAGTGCAGGTCCATATGGGTGCGGGTGTCCCGGCTCGGACGCAGACAGCCGGACGTACAGCCGCATAATCTCATAGAGAAGGACAGGGGCTGCGTACTAATCACACGCAGCACCTGTCCTTCTCAGGAGTGGCCCGATACCGCCATACATGCAGCACGAAACTCTACGTGCCGGCCGTTTCTCGTGATTGAGGCCTTAAGGTGCCCATCCACCTTACGACCATCGCAAGACTTTTGTCTTGCGATGGTCGTATGCTTATTGAAAGCTCGTACGATCTGCCCACCTTGGACGGGCAGATCGTACTTGCGATCATCGAAAGCCCGCCCCGCTGAGGGCGATGACCGCAATGCAGAACGGGCAGTGTGCGCGTGCGCACACCGGCCCGTTCCGCAGCTATCTGACGAGCAGGCTAGAAACCCGACGACAATCATACCATTCTCGGCGGGTTTTCGAGCATGTTGGTTCGACAAAAGACGTGCGACCGTACAGTAGAAACGGTCGCACGTCTTCGTTCACATTGCTCGATTCTCGTACGATCGCGGGATTTCGCCCGATTCTCGTACGAGAATCGAGCAGTGTATGGGCACCTTAAGTGGGGATCAGAATTGGAAGCAGGAGGTCCTGGCAGTCAATGAGCTCATACTTTATCGGTGATAATAAAGTGGGGTGGGAGGAACAACCACCTTTATTGCTGCTTCATGGGAGACACACCTGGGAAGGCAGCTCTAAGCTCTCCAATAAGGAAGTGCTGATGTTGATTTAGTGAAAATCAATAGGATTATTCTTTAACCGGACAAGCTTTGCACTGCCAGTCTGTGACTTCACTGGCCTAGATAATGTTTGTTGGCTGTAGAGAAGAGTTCCCAGGTCCTGAGTGCTGGTGTTTCATTCTGCATGCAGCCTTCATAATGAATAGATCAGTGGCACGAGGTTTCACACAGGCGGTGGACTTTACCTCCCCTCTCAATAGCAATTTTCTGATTTTTATATATTAAGCTGGCCATACACCTATAGATTATCTGCAGATTTTCTAGGGTCAGATGGAAAAACGTGCAACAGAATCCTCATCTACGCTAAACTGTGTGGATGGAGGAATCTCCCGCTGGGCCAAGCTTCAGTATCTTGCTAGTCGGCCCCGCCGGCTCTCAAAATACCTGAACAATCTGATTGGATGCCGACTAGCAAGATAATGAGATTCCTCCATCCACACAGTTTAGCGTAGATGAGGATTCTGTTGCACGTTTTTCCATCTGACCCTAGAAAATCTGCAGATAATCTATAGGTGTATGGCCAGTTTTATACAGTATATCAGGGGTCCCTAATTGGCAGACTGCATTTCAGTTCTGTCTGAATTGCGATCGCTGACCTGCGCTGGGTTATGACTGGCTGGCAGTGAATACACCACTCTCCGAGGCTGGTGTTTCCAATGTCAGCCATAACCCAGCACAGGTCCCCCCCCTCACTCTCTGGCTGCCGCTGTTGTGCCACCCCAACCTCCCAGCACTCCCTCGCCGTGGTTTTTGGCCCCCCTGCTCCTCTGGGAAGAAGCCCAGGACCACAGCAAACAGCGTCAGGATGGAGAAGGGGAGCAGACTGAGTAACGTCCGTACCCCGATCTGCTCTGTGATCACTGAAGCATGAATCGCTGTGCTCTTAGCGCTTTCTGCTTCTGAAGCCAGCTCGGGTGAAGTGCTGGGTGAACAGAAGATCAAGCGCATTCCTGTATTGGAGGGCAGGCGAGACATCAGAGGTCTAATAGAACCCTCATGTCTCCATAAAGAGAATCTGTCACCTCCAAATGGTGTCACATAGCCCCTTTGTGATAGCAAAAGTTGAGTGAAAAATAAAAAAAAATTCAAAAGGTGATAAAAAATAATGAAATAAAAACAAAAGATTAAAAATCATACACTTATACTGTATGTAAATGAGGGAAAGGGCTTCTAACAAAAAAAAAGATCGACACATCAGCACTGTGCTTGGGGGGACACAGTAGTTGGTGCAGCTGCTGGTGTGAATGCAGCATAAATGGTGGACCACCTTATGGACAAAGACTTAAGGTGCCCATACACTGCTCGATTCTCGTACGAGAATCGCGGGAAATCCCGCGATCGTACGAGAATCGAGCAGTGTGAATGAAGAAGTGCGACCGTTTCTACTGTACGGTCGCACGTCTTTTGCCTAAGGAGCACGCTAGAAAACCAGCCGAAAATCTTACGATTTTCGGCTGGTTTGAACGGTGCTCGGGAGACAATTGCCGAATGGGCCGGTGTGCGCACGCGCACACTGCCC
>NW_017306757.1:823434-837177 GCF_000935625.1 Nanorana parkeri | reverse complement strand
GGCTAAGGAGCCACCTAGAAAACCAGCCGAAAATCGTACGATTTTCGGCTGGTTTGAACGGTGCTCGGGAGACAAATGCCGAACGGGCCGGTGTAAGCACGCGCACACTGCCCGTTCAGCATTGCGGTCATCGGAACCCCGCCCCTCAGGGTAGTATTGAGAGTACGATCTGCCTGTCCAAGATGGGCAGGTCGTACATTTTTTTAATTACTTTACAACCATCGCAAGACTAAGGTCTTGCGATGGTTGTAAAGTGTATAGCCACCTTTAGTGACTGTTTTGTCCGGACCACGATTTAAAATTCGATGTCATTTTTATTCACTGGACCTCCTTGAATTCTAATTTACTAACCCTGTTATATAAAGGTGAAACTCGAATAATTAGAATATCGTGCAAAGTTCATTTATTTCACTAATGCAACTTAAAAGGTGAAACTAATATATGAGATAGACTCATTACATGCAAAGCAAGATAGTTCAAGCCGTGATTTGTCATAATTGTGATGATTATGGCTTACAGCTCATAAAAACCCCAAGAACCCCAAATCCACAACCTCAGAATATTAGAATAGTACATGCAATCAATAAAACAAGGATTGTACATAGAACAATATTGGACCCCTGAAAAGTACAAGCATGCATATGTACTCAGTACTTGGTTTGGGCCCCTTTTGCAGCACTTACTGCAATTACTTTTGCACGATATTCTAATTATTCGAGTTTCACCTGTATTATATTGTGCTCAAGCTATGTGCCTCATGTTAACTTCAATGAGCACGCTAGGCAAGTGGCACCACCTGGCAAACATGGCATGCCGAGTTAAAACTGCTGCACCGCAAAGTGAAGCATTGCGGGTGCTGAAATGTATATGGACCTGAACAACCGCCATGTTACCAACCACCCAAACCAACCACCTGTTTTTAATGAATCCAGATCAAACAAAAACACATTGCTCAGCAAAGTATTTCTTTACATATTGCATCATGTTTCCAAACAGCTCCAACTCTCTTAGCTCTACTTCCCTTAACTTCCTGTCCAGTACAAGATCACAAGGGACAGAGCAGTTTCCAGCAGCTGTCCATCTCTAGCATGAAGAAGGGGGAAGGAGGGAGAAAGGAGAAAGTTAAGGGTTAAGGAAAGCAGAAGGGTTACGAAGATGTTTTGCCCAGAGTTCTGCTTCAAATCGGGAGCAGACGGTTCAGGATTAAAAGCTTAGAGGTCCTAACTCGTATTTTGCACTGGGAGAATACATTTCTAAGAATCTCCCCCTGCGGATAGATAGGCTTCCTGGAAGAAGAACTGTTTTTCCCTTGTGATGACTGCAACGTCAGACATCACTGTGGGGGGGATGGGGAGAATGCACAGGAACTGTATGTGGTTTAACTCCATTAATTTTTGGATGGTGATGACAACTTCACCTGACATGACCCTGTGTTGGTTATACTCTGTGTATAGCGTAGAGGAATATGGGAGAAGATATGGGAAAATGCATGCTTGGCAGTTCTCTAGAAATGTATGAACTAATGCTTGCATTGTACTAACATTTTATATTACTGTGTGTTGTATTATATTGTATAAACGTGGTGCTTTTAATGGCCATACACTTAAAGAAGAACTCTAGAGAAAAAAATGATTAACCCAGTGGGGCTACTCTGGCACTGCAAGGGTTAAGTGCTTGTTTTTGTCTAGGTCAAAAACCTGTTAGTTATACTCGCCACATCCTCGGATCTGGCTGGCTGTGACAAAGCTCCCTCCAGCCTGTCTCCTCCTCTTTAAAGAGAGCCTGTTATAATAAAATGCTTTGCGAAAAGCTCATACCTGTAATGAATAGTACTTACCTCTCCTGTTATCTGCACCTCCCGATGCTGCTCAGTTACAGAGAACTGCCCCCCTGTAGTCTGCTGGTAAAGAGACGCTTCCGGGAGTGTCGATGTCCTGGGGCCCCCACAGCTTTTACTGGTTCCTCCCTCCGATCTCAGATCACTGTAGGATAATGTAGAGACGTTGCAGTGAAGTGCAGTAAATGGCACATTGTACCTCGTGTTACCACATGGCGCTTGTTACGATTTAGGCTTCGCTCACACCTACAGTTTAGGTGCGATTTGGCGTTTGCATGACCGATGCGTCCAGGCACAGTGATTGATTCCATTCACATGCAGTGTGCCAGCATTCTGCCGCTTTCAAATGTGGCCGTTGTCACTCGATCATTAACTTGAACAGGTAACAGTT
Organism: Nanorana parkeri; assembly: GCF_000935625.1. Lineage (NCBI taxonomy): Eukaryota > Metazoa > Chordata > Amphibia > Anura > Dicroglossidae > Nanorana > Nanorana parkeri. The sequence goes on along the minus strand of NW_017306757.1, from coordinate 834,949 downwards.
GCCGCTTGTAAATGGCAGATTTGGGATTCCTGCTGCAGGGAATTGCAAGTTCCTGATGCAGGAATACCAAATCACACCTAAACTGTGGGTGTGAATCAGGGGCGTAACTAGAAATCACAGGGCCCCATAGCAAAATTTTGTATGGGGCCCTGTGATTTCTAGTTATGCCCCTTGCAGAGCCCACCTGATATACCAAACAGCCCACCTGAGAGTGACACTTCAGAGCCGCCATAGACTCTCTATGGTGGGCTTTGTAGGGTCTCAGGTGGGCTGCACACCTCTTACCTGTCAGCGCCGTCCGCCTCTGTGGTCACCGGGCCCCACCTACTCTTCCGTCCCCAGGCCCCGCCTCCTCTTTCACCGTCGGGGCCCTGTCTTCTCCTCTATCTATAGGCCCGCCTCCTCTTACATCACTGGCCCCTCCTGCTCTTAGGTCACTGGGCCCCGCCTCCTCCTTCACTGCAAACGCCTGGTCCAGTCTCTTCTGCAGCAGCTGCTGGCTGTCACTGACACAGCTCAGCAGCGGATGTGAGGAAGAACGCGGCGCGTTCCTCTTGACAGCCAGCACCCTGATATGCCATAGCAACCCAGGCGGCCCGCACGGCATCAGAGGGATGCCCTGGCCAGGCCCCCCTGTGCCCGGGCCCCATAGCGGCCGCCTGGGTCACTATGGCGATTGTTACGCCACTGGTGTGAATTGGGCGATTGTAAAGAGGAACTATTTTTGATAATGTAGTAATACGTTAATAATAAAGTCCTAATAAAACAATAAAAGTAAAGTGATAAAATAATATCAGTTATGTCCTGAAAACGTTGTAATAAAATATTTTAAAAACAAAACAAAAAGTCTTACATAACAGAAACCTGACACACAACCAAACTGAGTTTTTAAAGACAAGCCAAGTCCAACAAGGCAGAACAAACAAAGAAGATTCTGCTCTGGTGGTCACCGTTGGCCACTTAAAGCTGAAATGTGGGAAAGGAAAATATTGTCTAAACACGAGAGCTCTCGGTGTGCACTGTACATTTCTTCCAGATCTGTGCAGTTATCCAGCGTGAAACTTTACCTCTGTGCAGGACCTTCCTGTAATAAAGACTGGTCACTGCTGCTCTCTCTCTCCTTGTGCAGGGTGTCTGGTCTTGTATCCACCCCCTTCTGTAGTTTTCTGCAGGCAGCCTGTAGTGGGTGGGGCCTGCTGGGTCCCTCCCACAGCTCTGATCTCTGTACAGGCTATTTACAGCACAGTGATCATGTCCCTGGTAATGTTACAAGGTAATATATGGATTTGCAAAGGCATTTGGTGCACACAAAGTGGATTTATATCCTTATTGGCTATTGAGGCATATAGTAATATAGGGTTCAGCTTTAAAGACCAATTGTACTTTTGTATTTAATTAGTGAGATGCAGTCAGGGTGGATAAAATGTAATGCATGTTTCAGTTTTTAAATGTGTCGTTGATTTAGCACTATGTCATACTTCCGTATGGTGGCAGCACAGTGCAGATCCAAACTGCTTCTCCCATGCAGAGCGCAGCTCTGCTTCAACAGCACCCCCCTTCCCCAGTGCTCCAATCATCAACGCTGCATTTTGCATTTTGATAATTGAAGCCAATAAATGACCTTAAGGCCCAACTCCAATCAAAATGTCTTTTTTAAAGTTTGGGATTAGGAAGGATCTGAAGTTAGAACCTTTGTCAAGTTTTACATGCTGTCTGTGTCTCCACTGAGATTTCCCTTCACTTCCTGTTTTCACTAGGGATGCACCGATACCAAGTACAGTACCCGGGACAAGTACGAGTACATGTACCGATACTTTTCGAGCTCCAAGACTAGACTAGAGAAAAATTCAAAAGTTAGGAGGCCGCTGTCATTTGTAAGGAGCACACGGAGCTCCTGGGATTTGTACATCTCTGTTTTAATGTACGATTTTGTTTTTATAAATATATATAAGGGATGCACCGATACCAGTTTTGCGAGTACAAGTACTGATACTTGCCCAAGTACTCACAGATACGAGTACTGATACATTTTTGTTTAATGTCATGTGACAGTTTTTCTAAAACAACACAGACTAATGATTTCAGGACAGTGGTGGAGTGCCAGAGGCAGGTCCCAGCTGCAAACGCAGCAACCCTGGTAGTTCTCATGAAAATGCCAAGTGTTAGCACTGGTATCTGAACTGGTATCTGGACATCCCGAGTTTTCACTGTTATCCATCATCAGGACAGGAAATTGAAGCTAATGGTGGTCACCGCAGAGGTTTTCACCCTTCCAGCTCCGCAGAAATGTTTTAGTTGCTGTTAATTGCATTTCCTTTGGTCAGGTTTCCCCTCGTCTCCTGTTCTACCTGATACCTGTCATAATGACAGGAAGTGAGATTAAATCTCCTCAAGGAGGACACGGACAGCAATATAAATCTGAAGCTATATATACAGTGTTCTATTTTTTTTTTCCCGCTCAATCTGTGGGCTGAACAAAAAAAAAATTACAGATTCCTCCAATAACGTTTAAGAAAAACTTTGGGCAAAAGTTCTATTAACCCTTGCAGTGGGAATAACTCACACTGCAAGTGTTCACTGCTCATTCAGGTCTAGGTCGGAAAATAACAAAGTTATGCTTACTCCTTCAGCGCTCCCTCCAGCCTGTCTCCTCCACCGCTACAGCAATGGTATGTCCCTCGATGTCTTCACATCCTATACACTGTTTATAGAAGGTGGTGATTCCGGGACCTTAGACTACTGCAGGGGAGGGAGAGAGGCTCCAGGGACCGGTCTAAGAGCAAGTCAGATCTGAGGATCAGGTCAGTATAACTTTTTTATTTTCCCCCTAGACCAGGGGTAGGCAACATTGGTTTTCCAGCTGTGCTGAAACTACAAATCCCATAAGGCATTGCAAGCAACAGGCATGACTCCCAGAGGCAGAAGCATGATGGGATTTGTAGTTTCAGCACAGCTGGAGAGCCAAGGTTGCCTACCCTTGCCCTAGACCAAAATGAGCACTTAAAAGAGAACTATGGGGTAAGAGTTTTTCCCCATAGTTCTCTTTAGGGTCACGGGAGGACATATACTAACCTTCTCCCGTGACCCAAAGCTCAGTATATGGTGAGCTGATGCCTGCGATATACTGAGAGCGCCGCAGCTTGGACGGATACCGACATTACTGTCGAGATCCACCCAGCTGCGTGAGTGACAGCGGGCTCTGCCTATGTAGAGGCAGAGCCAGCTGTGCCCACCCCCTCCCCTGTTCGTTCCTCCACTCAGCGCTGGAGGATCGGAGAAGGGGGAATCCCTGCGGGGAAGCTGTGACTGAGGCCTTGTTCACACCAAATGCAGAGCAGATCCGCTCAGGATTCTGCACACACAGTGCAGTGGATTGTGCCGCGTGTTTGCCGCGTTTTTGATGTGTTCCGGGCCGTTTTTCGTAAAAAAATAATATATATTTTTTTAGTTTAACATGGGCTTTCAGTGCGTTCCAGGCATTTGCATGCATTTTTGATGCATTTGCATGCGTTCCAGAGCAGGTCCAGAGCAGGTAAAATAGGGCTTACTGCTGTTTTTTTACATGCTCTGGACCTGCTCTGGAACTGCACGCTGCGATGTGAACTGGAGCAAAAAATACCATTGGAATACATTGGACGCAGTTTTGATGCGGTCTGCAACTGCTCTGCACCTGCTCCGCGCTTGGTGTGAACAAGGCCTTACAGTCACCGCTCACTGCAGGGAGACGATCAGGAAGTGAGCGGATCGGCGGCATGTTTCTGCTAACTTCCTGATCCATAGAGCCGACCTGTGATAGCTTCTTTGTCACAGGTCAGTGGAAATCACTCACCTCATAGTTCTCCTTTAACCCTTGCAGCAGGGTAGCCCCACTGCTAGGGTTAAAAAATGTTTTGCCGGGCGTTCTTCTTTAATAGCATGCTACTGCTGTCAGAATACCCAAACACTGGCAGCAGCTGATTGGCTGCAGTTACTGTCCGCCTGAAAACTTTTGCATACGGCTCCTTCGATTGTCTGATCAATGACAGGCCCACCATTTGGAGGAATTTCAGCCAGTTCATCAAAAACCATCTGAAATTCACACAGTGTTTGACCCTTCTCCATTCCAACCAAAACTAAAAAAAAAATAAAAAAATTGGCTGGAGTTGGGATTTTAATATTAATAATAATAATAACATTATAAAGCAGAATTTGCAGTGGGTTGTATAAATTGGCCTTAAATCTATGAAATGTGATTTTACATTATAGATGGAGCCAAGTGCACAAGTTGCCTCGTCAGATCTGAAGCTGAGAATTATCGGCAGTCCGGTCTCACAGGGGTTAATGGCGTTTTCTATACACGGCTACTGTTTTCTGCCTATCCCAGGTGAAAGCTGCCAGAAATTCCTGGGCACAGCCTGATATTTCATTGTGTCTTCCAGGTGAGCAGCCAATAAGAAGCCTGTACGTGGCCGGTGTGACACAGAGACATCTGAACCTTTAGCTACACTCAGCACTATAGAGGAAGTAACTTTAACTAACATTTAGCTAACAATGTGCGGTAATGACAATGTGTGCTTCACAGCACGTGAAATGGAAATTGTTCCCATCCATGGCCTCCTTCACACTGCTGGCTTCATGTGATAATCGGGCCAATTCTGACCTGTGAATATTCCGCTGTGCAGAATACCGAAAGGGATCTTTCAGGCAATGCCCCCAGGGAATTGTACACAAATAACCCTCCCAAGGGCTGATTCACACCAAATGCGTTGGGGCTATGCTGCCCATTTTTTCCAGTGCAGCCTCAAGGCAAGGCAAGGCAATTTGCCTTGTCATGGATAGGCACAGTTCTGCGCTGAAAAAAAGTACTGCATGTTACACACATATTTAGGGTGTAACAGTCAGATTGTAACATGTGTTGTAATCTTATGGAACATTTTAAAGCCCCTTTCATGAGGGCTGATCAGGAAAGGGATCCATGCATGGATCCTCTTCTGATTAGAGCAGTATGGAGCGGATGTCACCACTGTGACATACGTGTCCATACAGTTTTTTTCTTCCATCTTACGATGGAGGAATAGACGACAATTACTGGACCCCATGTCTGTCTATGGGGAATGTAAACTAATAAGTAGGGATGCACAGATACTTTTCGAGTACCAGTGCAGATACTTGGCATTTTCATGAGAACTACCAGGGTTGCAGCGGTTGCAGCTGGGACCTGGCTCTGGCGCTCCACCACTGTCCTGAAATCATTAGTCTGTATTGTTTTAGAAAAACTGTCACATGACCATAAACAAAAATGTATCAGTACTTGTATCTGTGAGTACTCGGCAAGTATCAGTATTTGTACTTGCAAAACTGGTATCGGTGCATCCCTTTATTTATATTTATAAACACAAAATCATACATTAAAACAGATGTACAAATCCCAGGAGCTCCGTGTGGTCTGTACATATGACTGCTGCCTCCTAACTTTTGAATTTTTCTCTCGTCCAATCTTGGAGCTCGAAAAGTATCTGTACTTGTACTTGTACCAAGTACGATACTTGGTATCGGTGCATCCCTACTAATAAGCTAGTAAATTTGCAGAGGCATCTGCAGTCACTCCAGCACCAGCCCGACTATTGTTGTTTTTCCAGTCAGAAGTGCGATGGGATCTACTATGTATTGTGTCTATGGGGAATGCCTGTCTATGGACATATGTCCTTTTACATCAGATTACCCCTGATCTGGCACAATCAGGTCTGGCGAAATGGATCTCTGATCCCTTTGTTCTTCCAGACCTAGCCAGAGTCGGTAGGTAACTGGGTGTAAACGGACACCCGTCCATTTATACCCGGCTGCCCATAGACTTACATTGGGCATCCGATTGGGTCCAGCTAAAAAACTGACAGGTGGACCCAATCGGGCCGCCCATGTGAAAGGGATCTATGAACTTTACAGGACCTCTAGAGTGAAAACTTAAGATGCATTACAAAGAAGAAAAACTAAACATCACCCCAAAAATATATATGCCAGTGTTCCAGTCCTATAGCGGAATTTGGTAAATGCTTATCTGTAATCAACATAAATCATTTAGCAAGAGTACAATAAAGAGATGACACTATGAAATGAATGCATGAGTTGCTATATGAGATTGTGATTGTAATGTCCTCCTTATATTGTAAAGCGCTGCACAAACTGTTGGCGCTATGTAAATCCTATGTAATAATAATAATAATAATAATAAGAGATATAAAATGAAAGGCAGAGCAGGCCAGCACTTATGGACATTAGGAACTCTATTGTTCTGTGTTAACCATTTTGACTAGAGCATGAACTGCTGGAATTGACCTTCACGGGAACGATCAAACAGGAAGTCAGCTAAGATCAATGCGTAATATGCAAAAATATATGATGGTTGTAGCAGCAGAATGAAGGTTTCTGTCTAGGTACAAACACGGTTATATTACAGGTCCTACACAATTCAAACATTAGGTTTCTTGATTTCAAACTGCTGGATCTACAAACGGAAACCAGAGTATAACCGCACTTCGCAAGATACAAGCGATCAATCCTGTGTTCATTGATGTAAAATCGAGTGTACGTCACAGCAAGCTCCCCAGACCAAAGAGCAAACTCCTCTCACATGTTTCACCAATGTGGCTTACTCATACTGTAGAGATGCTGGATCTATAAGTCCTGGCTGTACACATCCAACCAACAGAAGTGAAGCAGAGAGACCAATACATGCACACAATACAATACATCATATCATAATCTTTAATACAGGAGTGGACCAATTAATATGTTATTCAGGAGCTAATCTATCCAATCCAGTAGCCAGCAGGGTTCTTCTGGGAGCCAGCTCCATTGACAACAAAAAAACCTCACAAGTTAGGCAAATGCGGTAGTTTTTGAGGAGCATTGGCAACCTGGCTTCTGGGGTTCGTCCAGCCCTGCTTTAATATGATCATATTTTATTGTGACAATATTGTACACAGGGATATTTTTATACAATATTCCCAACTGCTTTCTGCACTCAACAACATCAAAGGATATTAGTTCCAGCAGTAGTTATAAATGAATGGGCAGTCTTCTTCATTCACCCTCTCAAATTCCATTGATTAGACCCTTCACTACTGGCCCAGAAGCTTGGTTTCGAATTTGGTGGTGAAACCACAATGCACATAATATACCATAAACAGGGGAACTACCCTTTAAGGCAAGTCTTCCCAATTGCTCAAATAATTGCAACTGGCACCATTTTTGTTCTATGGGGATTCTACTTTCAGAAAATATATAATTCTGGGGGGAAGTTTTAAGTAATCTTTAGGCCTAAAGTGAGCAAACAGCTCTGGCAGTGAAATGGGTACAGTGATATAACATAGGCATGTGTGCGTGTATTGCAGGAATGTACTGTATGTATATATACTGAGTGGCTAGATTATTATGACCACCACATCAGTACTTCGTTGGGCCACGAGATGACTCCACAAGATGACTTCGTTGGGCCGCCTCGTGACTCCACGAGATGTTGAAAGGTGATGCGAGGAATCTGACACTGCACTGTTGCCCTTCTGTTGTCTTGTACCAGTCTTGCCACTCTCCGTTCTGCCCTAACATTGACTAGTCGCTGACGGCCACAATTCGCACGTTCAGACCCAGATTTTCGGCTGACAGTCCAGTCTTTAAACACTTTAACAACAGCTGCTCTTGAACATTTAACGCATTCTGCTGTTTTGCTGATACTCGCTCCATGGCTTGAGCGCCAACAATCATCCCACGTTCAAAGGCTGTTAAATCACGTTGTTTACCCGTATATTGCTGAGGCATTGCTGAACCTTAGTGATAGTACTATTTTCGAGTGAACCGATAGTCTGATCACTGCTACGTCCATAAATTGGTAAGCTCCACAGGTTAATAGGACAGGTAGCAGGCGCAGTACGTGAAGCTGGATGTGACTCAGCGTTTGCTAAGAATAGCACGTGACGCGAGTATGAGATATTTCACCCACACAGAGAGTAGACTATTCACATGACACCAGCTCCTGGGAGAGGCAAAGCATGACAAGAAAGAAGCAATACATCTAGTTAAAGAAAAGGCCAATTGCCTTAGACGTTGTACTATATAAACAGCTCTTTATGACTTACCTGTGTGAGTGTGAACAGCATAGGCCTTGTCAGTCCTGCAGACAGAATAGAAGTTGAGAATACCTTGTACTATAAATAAATATGAAGCGAGGGCTATGCTAAAGAAGAAAATGCAATGAGGTAGAAAACAAATTCTGTTGCTTCAATTCTGTTGCTTTCTGCTGCAAACCGTTCCTGGTTTTAGGCTCCGTTCACACTTGCGAATGGGGCCAGATTGCTGGACCTCCTGAATTCCTCCGTATGAAGGCCACTGATTTTTTAGGAATAAAACCGTCATGAGCTGCTAGGATGCTGGCGGGTGCCTGCACCATAACAACCAATGACCAGGAAAGGAAGGGGCAGTAAGCATGCGCCTCCCCCCCAAACCATGCCATGCCACATGCCATCAACATAGGGAGACTGCATGCTGGTTTTCCTTGAGCCTGGGCTTCCCCAGCAAAGCTATACCAAACCCTTATGTGGTATGGATTTTGGGGGAAACCCTCTGAAGTTTTTTAAATGTGAAGCCGACAAGGAAATGTCAAACGGTAAATATTTTTTGTCCTTTGTGTGACAATCCCTTGCCTTGGGATTAGCCTTGGAAATGGGCAGAATTGATTTTCAATATTCATCCTCCATAGACTTTAACAGGGTTCTGATCAAAGTTCACAGTTTGCAGATGCTCTGATTCGTTCTTCAAACATCCCGAAAATCTAAACCAGGCCCATTCAGATCATCAGTATTATCCAGTATCACAAAATATGGAACTTTCTTATCAAGTGTATGTCAAGCCAAATAACATATATTTTTTTACTTTTGGATAGAGTATGGAAGAATGTGAACCCCTGCTGGGGGTTTACTGCTATCTGGGACTCTGTTAGAGAGATTTACCCTCACTTCCTGTTGCCAACCGTTTCAGCAGACAGGAAGTGAGGGAAAATTTGAAGCAGGGACACAAAAAGAAGTACAAATCTGACAGGAGTCCAAGCCTTTCCCTACTCTACTAAATAAGGACATTTTTATTTCTGTCTGTATTGCTGTTGGAAAGTTCTCCTCGCTTCCTGTCTCATAAAACATGATCAGCAGGACAGGAAGTGAGGATACATTTCTTTAATGGAGCCATGGATTGTAATTAAAACCTGACAGGAGTTCTAACTTTTTTCAATTCAAAACCAAGAATAAAAGTTTAGGCTGGATGTACACATTAACTCCTGTGTTGGTGTCAGGGGAAGCACATGTTCTCCTGCGTACTGCATTTTTCTGACTGGCTCCCAAGGTTTGATGTAATTTGTAAATCTCTAATCTGTTGATTAAATAGACCATTCATGTGGAAATCCATTCAAAACCTTTTATTTTGTTTCAGATAGTTTGGGGAAGTGGACAGACCTGCCAGGTCTTACAGTGATATTAAAATCAAAATGTTTTAAAGTTATTTTAAATGGTGATTAAATCACTTACAATGGATGCCGCTTCTTGATGTTTAAACGTTTTAGTTTTTATAGAATCAGCTGATCACCTGAGTACTGACATCCTGTTTTAGGGTGGCTCCTTTCCCTGGCAGGGTCCTATGGAGCCACCCTTGTGTGTACTAGTAAGCTGTGTTTCCACAAACACACAGACACAGCAAGACAAGCCAATTCACTACTCCTCCCTTCGCCAAGCTTCTAGATGGAAGTCTGCTGGAGACTGCTCTGTCCCTTGTGATTGAACAGGAAGTTCAGGGAAGCTGAGCTGAGAGAGTTGGAGCTGTTCAGAAACATGATGACTGCGAGTGCTTGGGGAAAATTTTTAAGAAATACTTTGCTGGGTTTAATGTGGATTAATTCTTAAAAAAGTTTGAGAGTTTGATAGTACTTGAACTTTGGTTTGTGCCCCTAGTTGTAAGATCTCCCTTCACCGCTAGTACAGGCAAGCCTGGGTATAAGCAGCTAACATGCCAAGCTTGGCTTTTCAACTGAACTACTGTTATCGCCAGGGAGTTCTTCTCATCTTATGTTTCTATTAGAAATCCTCTACAGAAATACTTTACCACAAGCTGTCAAGTGGAATATGCTTAAAGTGTCACCGCTATGCTGCAGTTAGAGGGATCTACCTTCGTCTATACCGGACAGATGCATAAGGCCTCATGCACATGGGTAAGAATCTGCAGATTCTTGCAGCAGGAATCCCAGGTGTGCCAGTTCAGATGCGGACACTGTGCTCATTCAAGTTAATGACTGGATGACATCGACCATATCTCTCCATGACTGTCCGCATGTAATCCTACATGATACAATTATCTGCGGAACAGAAGAGATGTTTGTCTCTCCTGATCCGCACCATGTACGATTACAGTCACGGACAGATATGGTCGATGTCACCCTGTCATTAACTTGAATAAGCACAGTGTCCGCATCTGAACGGGCACACTCGGGATTCCAGGAATACCCATAAGCCCATGTGCAGGGGGTCTAACCTAGTAAGGTCTTGAACTCTGTCCACATCTAGAGCTAAGGAATTGGTTTTGGGTGGAGCTGCCCTTTAAACAATGTAAAAAGTGCATATGAAAAGTAAAATGTGCTTGAAAGTTACATCCATCTATAAAGGATAGAACACCTGCCGTATGAGTCATTTCACCTTTTCAATACACGCTGAAAGCGATCTCACTGTCAGGCTTCCTTACAAATACAGAACCAGAAGGCAAATCTCTGCTGTGCTAAGTATGTAAATACAATCTCCCAACATCCGTGGGATCATTTGCAACTCGAGAAAAAAGCATGAGGCCTATCTTGGCAAACAAGTGCTTTGTGCTGAGAACGGATAATAATTCACCTTTAATGCCGGCGTTTTGGAACACAAAAGGGTATTATAGCGCTCTCCTCCAAACATAAAATATGGAAACCATATTCACAACTTACTGACTTTATAATAGAGCGTACATTTTACAATACTCCCTTCATCCGTGTTTAATTTATTTTGTATATGTTAAATACACAACGAGGCAGAGGTATTGAAATGCAATAAATCCCAGTAAAAACATGATTTTGTAGGTCATTTGAAGAGATACTAAACACAACTTACTGAAAATATTTAGATAGTTCAGCAAAAAACACAGCTTAGTGCGAGGAGCGAGAAGATCTTACTGAGAGGAGCATCCATGAGTATTGACTACTGCATGCAAGGCTAGCCCTATAATGCGGCATCTCATTGATGAGCGGACTAGTGGAGGGGGCGGCCATAGCATCCCAGGTTGCTAAGAGCTCTTAGTAACCTGTGACGCTCTGTGTGGCGTGGCTTCCTGCCCAGCTCACCTATGTCACCGCTTGCCTTGCCAGGAGCTGAGCAGGGACACTCTGGCCTGCATGCTGCCTAGCTCCTGACAACTAGTGACGTTAGTGAGCTGGGTGGGAGACCGGACAGAGCTGCTGACAGTGTGGTCCAACATC
>NW_017306757.1:820368-823350 GCF_000935625.1 Nanorana parkeri | reverse complement strand
CCCCCCCCCATTCACCAGAAAGCTCCTTGTTAAGACGCTTCCTGTTATAGGGAGACTACATTCTGTCTCCCACTTGTGCTCCTGGGTTTGATACCATGTTACCTAAACTTCCAAAGGAGACTACAAGCGGCTTATTTAACACACCTTATGCAGGGTGGTCACCACTGGAATCACAACGCCAGAATGACAAAAAGAGGCCAGTGCTTTCTCAAGGCGACTAAGACACTTACGGGTCTATACACTAAGCTGCCGAGGGCAGCCGAGTGAAGACCGACCCCAAGTGAAGTGAGCCGAACACTGTTCGGCTATACACTTCAGGCTGGTATGGCGGATTTCAGCCGTACATCAACTGAAATCAGCCGTACATCGGCTTGCTTCACACGGCTTTGATTCAGCCGAACATGCTCAGCATGTTCGGTCGACCTGAAGTGTAGAAGGAGTTCGACTCAGCCGATCCAACATCTGGATCGGCTGAGCCGAACCTCCGGCAGGCTACTTGTTGTAAATTATGATTGAAGTAGATATATTAGGGGTATATTTAGGGTGTATTCTCATGTATTGCATTATTTTAGCTGATGTTGTTTAACACACCTATGCTAACTAGATTTTTTTTTTTTCAATAGTTTTATTCGTGTCAGAAGATATACAGTTATTATAACTTTCTCGTTTGTGTAAATGCCAACACTTTTACAGTAACTTTTTGTAAAGCGTATACCTTGTAAAATTCAGGTAATGTTATGACAGAAGAAAAAAAAAGACAAGAAAGAGCGATAATGTAGGACCATCTCGTTTCAATAGAATATAACATAACCCTACATGGCATGCCAGGGGATATCGACTTCTGAGCCATTCGTCTCTGTACATTGCCCTGGGCACTAGATCCCTGTGTTTTTCGTCTGCTGTGCGGGCTATTGCCCCAGGCAATGTTCGCTCCCCTATGAATTTTGGGCCCGTGACCTTACCGAAGTATCCCTAGAATTTAACCTAACTAGATTTTTATTGTGTTAGTTTATTGACCAGATGACCGTCCTGTTTTGTTGATTGTACACAATGGAACAGCTGTAGGGAATTTTGTCAAAACCTGTTTAGTTAACTAACATCAAAGGGATAATTAGACCAGCCAATCAGAATCCATTCAGTGTTAGTGAATGGTTCCTGTTCATTCATTTATAACTGGGGACACATAGTACTATGTGTCCCCAGTTATTTACAAACACTGGAGTGATCAGCCGATCGCTCCAGTGTTTGTCCTGCACAGAGGATTGGTACATACTACTGACATGTACCGATCCTCTGCCGCTCGGCCACGCACAGGGGGGCTGCAACTTCTCTGGATCCCCCTGCTGTCCCGGGCAGACGCAGCGGTGGGATACCATGAGCCGCGCGGGGGGGGCGCGGAGCCGCTGTGACAGATTGGACGAGCAGTCAGGGGAGAGAGAGGCGCCGGCTGTCAGATCCTGGCCGAGCGTCTCTCTCTCTCCTCACTGCTCTGCATTAGTTAGTGACAGCGGCTCCGTCCTCCGCCCTCCCCCGCCGCCGGTTCCTTCACTTCTTCTCGGATCCCCGCTGGGGAGAGCAGCGGGGATCCAGAGAAGCGGCGGGAGGAGAGGACATGGCGATCTACCAGTGATCGCTACGCGATCGACTGGTAGATCGCGATCGACCTTGTGGGCACCCCTGCACTAAACTGTATATGAATAGAGAGCCCAAGGTGGCTGAGAGGAGAGTTCAGAGTCATCAAGAGAGGCACAGAGATGCATATATAGATTGGAGATATATGCTGGGTAGATAGAGTGGGTCATCATGGAACCTTTGTCATCTGAGGTCTAGATATTTGACTCTGTATTACTCTGTTGCAGAGCTGTAGCTAGCCTATTTTGCGCCCGAGGCAAGAACAGAAAATTGTGCCCCTCCCGATGTTTTTTTGAGGAAACTAAATAAATAACAAGGAATTAATGATAGCGCAGCAGTGTCAGTTCTCCCGCCAGATGCACCATCCCTAAATTTTACCATTGGGGGGTCACCACAACTTGGCAAATGTTACCAAGGGGTCCCGACCCTATAAATGTTGAGAACCACTGCTCTACTGTGAGCTCTTTTGCCGTGGTCACGGGTCCCTCAGAGGAGCGGGGGACCCCGAAAACCACGGCGGGGTGGGCCCCTGGACACAATCACCGCTGCTCCTTTCATACAAGTGATCTGATCAGATCACTTGTACTAAACGAGCGGCGGCTCCCCACTGTAGATTTAGCTCTGCTTGCCCGGCGCACGAAACTGCATGTCCCAGGCGTTGGGCGGTGGGAATTCCACACCCCTGCCCCTGGGACTACAGCTCCCAGAAGGCTGATGCTCCACAGCTCCTTCCCATGCTCCACAGCTCCTTCCCACAGTGGTTGATATGGGGCGTAGTATTAAAAGGAGAACTATGGGGTCAGGGCTTTTCCCTATAGTTCTCCTAAGGGCTTGTTCACACCAAGCGGGGAGCAGGTGCAGAGCAGAGCAGGTGCAGACCGGATCAAAACTGCGTCCAATGTATTCCTATGGTATTTTGAGCTCCAGTTCACATTGCAGCGTGCAGATCCAGAGCAGCTAAAAAAACTGCAGCAGGCCCTATTTTACCTGCTCTGGATCTGCAAACGCATCAAAAACACATTAAAAACGCATGCAATGCCTGGAACGCACTGAAAGCCTGAAAGTTCGCTCACTTCCCGATCTACTGAGCCGACCTGTGACAGTTTCATGGTCACAGGTCAGCTCAGATTATGAGGCTTAGTGAAAAGCACTCACCTCATAGTTCTCCTTTAAGCCTGTGACACACTACATGCGAAGCCGTGCAGAGCAAAGCAAAGCTGTCAGGCATGGAGCTTCGCATGTAGTGTGTGAGCTGAGCGCGGCCAGATGAAGGACTGCATTGTCAGCCAATTGGCTCCCGCGTAATAACCGAATGGCCTTCGCATCTTGACGCGTGGGTTTATACGCACG
>NW_017306757.1:818346-819918 GCF_000935625.1 Nanorana parkeri | reverse complement strand
CAACTGGTGGAATACCAGTGTCCTGGCTGCGCCCTTACCCAGCCTGCACCCGAGGCGAGTGCCTCACTCGCCCTTCCTACGGCCCTGCTCTGTTGGACTGTTCCTGTTCATCTGTTTCTTCGATCCAATTAAAAGCTACTCTCTGGAAAAGTATTGAAGTTGCCTGGATTTTCACAACGCACAAATATAAATAAATACACTTGGGTAGATATATATTTATACTTCCCGCCATATAGTACTTCACTACACTACTCACTGCTGTTCGGCCTATTCTTATAGATGCCGAACAGCAGTGAGTTTATAGCCGAATGCCGCTGAGCGGCATTCAGCTGGGCTGTTCTGCTCAGACCTGCCAAAGCTTGCTGAAGGATCGGCCGAAGCTACGGCTAGATCCTTCGGCAGCTTCGTGAATAGTCCCAGCCGGCCCCAAATAACTGGACTCTGTTTGTACTGTGCCTTTTCTAATAAAAAAAATGCTTTTTGTAATTTTGGTGTACCAGCTTTCTCTATAATATGGACTCAGCATCACTGAGACCAAGACGCTATGGCCCATCCACACTGTTGCAAAGCTTTTGTGCAACATACTTGTGTTTTGCTCTGCATGTTGCATTAAGACAGTCCATTCAATTGAATCAGCTGCCTAACTCAACAAAACACAGCACAAAAGGTGCATGTACTATTATTTGTTATGCAAAACACTACAACACATGGCAGTACGTTGTAGTGGATTGTAACACATGTCCGTTGGCAAGGTGTGTTAGGGTGTCATTCAGAATGACAATGTTGCCATCAGAATGAATGGCACTGCATCACACCAAGTGTCATGAACATGTGCTGCATAACTTGCTCGATGGTCTAAATGGGGCCTTAGAGTTTGTTCACAGGTATTGCAGGGTTAAAAAAAAAAACATTAACATGGCCAACTTGCAGTGTACTTCACAAAAACAAGGCATATTTTGACAGTTATTCTCTATACACTCCTTCTTCACTCTTCATAGACGTCTTACAGTCCCCAGGGGAACATACCCAATTACCACGCTGCCCTTTTACTCCAAAAGTGTTTAACTAATTCTAACATCTCAGAAAGTCTCTCTGGTTGCTAGCAGACCTCAGAATACTGTCTAATAAGATGTTGATTAAATTATTTTGCAGTAAACCATGCCTCCACAGCCAAGTTCACACTTGCTTTCCCTTTCTACACATCACTTCTATTTTATCTTGCATCTGTCTGTGTGCCACGCATGGCCCTAGGCTGCTCCCATAACCATTGGCTGGTTCCTGTAGCATGGGGGAGTCCCTACCAGGCCCACAGGTTCAATACATCTGCAAGCAGGACCTGTCTTCTCTTTACCCTAAAGCTGATCATAAGGAAGCAGATGGCTCACCAATTTGAACAGTAAAGATACAGGAGGGGGGATTTATCAAAACTGGAGCAGGCAAAATCTGAAGCAGCTGTGCATGGCAACCAATCAGCTTCTCTTTTCAGTTTGCTCAGTTAAGATTTGAAAATGAGAAAGAGGCGCTGATTGGTTGCCATGCACAGCTGCTTCAGATTTTGCCTGCTCCAGTTTT
>NW_017306757.1:710623-816468 GCF_000935625.1 Nanorana parkeri | reverse complement strand
AAAACTGGAGCAGGCAAAATCTGAAGCAGCTGTGCATGGCAACCAATCAGCTTCTCTTTTCAGTTTGCTCAGTTAAGATTTGAAAATGAGAAAGAGGCGCTGATTGGTTGCCATGCACAGCTGCTTCAGATTTTGCCTGCTCCAGTTTTAATAAATTCCCTTCACAGTATATGCCTGTCTCCATGACAGTTACTGTAGTCTTTGAACCTTTTCTATCGTATCCCTCTATACTTAGAAGAATATTCTTTTTTTTTCAAATGGTTGCATGCTGTCAAGAATTTCTATGACTTCTGAGAGCTCACTGCCACTCATTCTAATTGGTTTGGACAGATTATATGTATATCTAGCAAAAATCTCAATGTCAAAGAAGGATATCTTCACATTCATAATAAATCTAATTTAACATATATATGAAGGCTCAGAAATGTCATATTTCCCTTCAAGAATAAATAGGATTATGGAGAAAAAGACCAATAGAAATGAAAAAAGGCCTGCTGGAGATACTAAGACTAAACACTGGGAAAACCACTAAATGCACAGGTGGAATACATAAATGTGTCTTTTGTCACAGGCAGTAGTCAGTTCTAGGACAAACCCCATTCTGTGATTGGACAATACAAAGACAAGCAGCACATTAATCTCCCCTCCTGAAGTGTATTCGCAATGATAGACTGACAGTACTGTACAAAGTTTCCCCTCTGGAGACTGTTTAACATCAATACAGGTTCAGATGAGTATACTAGTTGTTTAAACAAAAGGAATAATTTTTCATGATTATGAAACAGAATGCAACTGTTTTTTTTATATCTGTCTGAAGTACTATTTTTTATTAGATGTTATTGATAAAAATTTGGCATCATTCCTTACAAATCCCAAATCCACAGGTTTATTCATAATTTATTATTTCTCCTTAAAGGAGAACTATGAGGTGAGTGCTTTTTACTCACCTCATAGTTCTAGCCGACATGTGACAATGAGACTGTCACAGGTCAGCCCAGTAGATCGGGAGGTGAGCGAACACATACCGGCGTTCGCTCCCCTCGCGATCCTGTCACGGCTCTCTGCCATGACAGTGGAGGGGCTGGATTCCCCTCTCCCCGCTCCGATCTGCCAGTGCTGACTGGCGGAACGGACGGGGATGCGGCGGTGTCTCAGTATACCGTGAGCTACAGCTCGCAGTATACTGAACCTAGGGTGACGGGAGGACGCTAGTTTGTGTCCTCCCGTTACCCTAAGGAGAACTATGGGGAAAAGACTTAACCCCATAGTTCTCCTTTAAATTACATCTTTTGTCCAAATTCTGAAATATAAGTAAGCTTTTAGAGAGCCTAAAGTGAACATATAAACATACAAATTGCTGATACTGTCTATAAATCTTTATACTCAGCTATAGCAAACCAGGAAACTGTGCTATTGGGCCTGGCAGTACTGGGGGCCCAATATTGTCTAGCTACATAATAATTGATACACATTGCAACATCCCTTGGCAAATACATTAAAGGAGAACTATGGGGTCAGTGTTTTTCCCCATAGTTCTCCTTAGGGTAACGGGAGGACACAAACTAGCGTCCTCCCGTTACCCTAAGCTCAGTATACCGCGAGCTACAGCTCGCGGTATACTGAGACGACGCAGCCGGAGCGGATCCCGACTTAGATGACGGGATCCGCCCAGCTGCGTGAGTGACAGCTGGCTCTGCCTATCTAGAGGCAGAGCCAGCTGTACCCGCCCCCTCCCCCGTCCGTTCCGCCAGTCAGCGCTGGAGGATCGGAGCGGGGAGGGGGGAATCCAGCCCCTCCCCTGTCACGGCAGAGAGCCGTGACAGGATCGAGAGGTGAGCGAACGCCGGTATGTGTTCGCTCACCTCCCGATCTACTGAGCCGACCTGTGACAGTCTCATTGTCACAGGTCAGCTAGAACTATGAGGTGAGTGGAAATCACTCATCTCATAGTTCTCCTTTAAGATAAACTGTAACCTCCTATAAGGATTCCATGAAGACAAAAAGGATTTTGTTTTGCACGACGGATTGCCTTGAGGATGTAGTGTAGAGAGCAAGGGGCCCCTTCCTCTCTACCCTCCCTTGCTCTCTATCCTCCCCCTACCCTGCTATGGGGCCCCATCATTCATAGTTACACCCCTGATACTCTTACGTATGGCTTCACAATGTGGCTGTAATAGCACGTAAGATCAGAAGACTATACTTAAGATTTTTCACCTAACACAATTTCTTACCAGGTATTTCCTGTATTTATAAAGTTCTCACATACTATGTAGTTATTTTACACAACGTAGAACGGACATTCACATCAGTTCTTGTGGCCCAAATCAGGTCACAATCTAATGCCCTACCATACTGACACACACCGGAGCCAATGTTAGGGGGAAGCCAGTTAAGACAGCAGTATGTTCTTCTGGTTTGTGAGTGGAAACAAAGCACAGAGTTTGTGGTCGATTAGGTTCACACACTACCTTAATTGCATTTAATCCGCCACCAGACATATTTCATTTATTAGTAACTAAAGGAATGAGTTGGCAAATCTGATCACAAAATGGTACTATACTGTGGAATCCAAGACGTTGACTAGAAAAAAGGTGTAAAAAAGAAAAGTCCTGTATAATTGTGGAAATAGCCTTAAAAAATTCAATATCATTTGCTGTATTTATTTTTGGTGCAAATTATGGCATCAAGTAAAAATGTTTGAAACCATGCCTCTAGTGTGAATAACCTATAACATGAATGTAAGAAAAAAATCCTACACTTGGCATTTACTCTAACTCCAGGCAAGGATAAAAACATTAAAACTGTGCCCCTCTAGCTGATGAACAATATAATGTTCCTCTTGCACCTGACGTCGCTTACGCCCACTCAAAACTCTGATTGACACCCCCTCCTTCTCACACAAACAGTTACGGGGAGGCGCATTCCATGCCCTGCAGCTATAAAAGTGGCCATACACTGTGTGAATTTTGGCCGGTTCTTGAGGAACCAGCTGAAATACGCACAGTGGGTGCCCCTGTTGGCACCTATTTGTCTGGCATCTGTTGATCAGCTGATAGAAGGAGCCGGTCGGAAAATCTTCAAAGAACAGAGCCGATGGCCAATGAGATGCTAGCTCTGTTCATGTGGCTGCTGTCAGAATACAAAAGAAACAACAGGGATTAACACGCTCTTAGCATTGATGGAGGAATCTGCTCTATTTTTTTCATTCAGTCTACAGTTGAACAAAAAAAAATAGAGCAGTGTATGGCCGGCTTAAGTCATAAAGGGCTAGGGAACACCCCACCAAAACTGCCGCCACCGATTGGGTCAAGTGTAGGGGAAGGCGGTCAGAGCTTTGAGTGGGCTTGAGTGAACTGGGTTCTCACCAAGCCCAGCCTCATCTCTAATCCTGAGGTGACCTCTTAAACTGAATCCTTATGAGTTCCAAAAGTATCCAAGGCCAAATCCTTACAGTTCTTTTTACTTAGAATGCCATGATCTCAGCTCTACTTTTACATTATTTAGTGTGGCAATTCAGTAATATGAGTACTATGACCAACTAGCATCACTTTTAATTAGAACATCCACATGTACTCACATTGCTGATGTGACAAGTTGTCCAGTTGGCCTCTACTCTGTTCTGTTCTACCATTATCAAACCCGCCACTGCCGAAACAGACAAAACTCTGTAAACTGTAGGACTCTGAGGAACAGAGTCCTAAACATGCCGAGGAACCACTCCTTTACAGAGGAACCACAAGCCCCAAACATGCCTTTTCAGCCATAGGTTGGACATTTTGGGATTTGTAGTTCCTAAACAGCTGGACCTAACAAGCAGACAACACCTGCTATACAGCAACTGGATTTAGGTAAAATAAAGGCAGAAAATGAATTATCTCACAATACACATTGAAAACATCTGACTCCTGTGGGACAAGGTATCGTGGGAACAGAGGAACATCAAAACAAATTACAGAAGGAAACCTGTATGATGATGAAATATAAGATGTGAGATGTTTTGTGCACCTGAGCATTGTTGCCAGATGGCTATAGTGGTACTGTAGAACTCTTAACTCTTTGCTGATTATATGGATGTTTACCTAAAATAGTACCAATTCCAGACTATACCTAGAAGAACTCTTGGTATAAGCACTCTGGACACTCACATAACAGCAACAATGCTGTGTTGTCAAAAGCGCTAAATTAGCCAATTCGGGACGTTATACACAGTTGGATATGTAGCAAAACAAGTTTTTATACTGTATCTTTCTGCCTGGCATATAGCTGGACGGATGCTGCACTAGCACCCCTAGCTGGCTTTGACTAGTACAGTAAACTCCCCGTTATCCGGCATCCATGGTGATTGGTATATTCCAGATAAATGTAGTTTCTGGTTGCTTGAGAGTTACTATTAAAAATAGGTCTGGCTAATGCTATACCCCATACTATACCTATATCATAACAAACTCTGTATTGATTTTGTATTAATATTGAAATTCAGTAATCAAAAGCAAATTAAGACAAATAGACACACATAGACTAATTTCCAGGATTATACATGCCGCAGATTAGCAAAACAGTGAGTACACAGGGGATTTTTTTTCTGGTTAGATGAGAGTTCTGGTTAGTTAAATACCGGATAACTAAGAGTATACTGTATATGAATTTCCAATACCCGTCAGCACCATCCAGGGGCACTAGTGTCATCTAAGGGTGCAAGAGCCATGTTAACGACATCCAACCAGCTATACGCTGGGTAGAAGTTTAAAACAAAAACAAGCCCAAAATGTTTGATCACTTTGGTTTCCACGGAACATAGTCTCACTTCAGAACTGTAAATAAATAAATGAAAATAAAATCACTCTGCTGTTTACTTAATGGATCTCAACTGGAATAAGTATCTAAAAATGTTTTTTGCTTCCTGTAATCTTCCATGAACCAGGACTCTCTGAGCCAATATGAAGATGCGTACGGGATGTGAGAGCACAGGGATTACTTCAGCGGGTTCCTTCATTGTCCAGCCTGTAGGGGAGGGCCCTGGACCAACCTGTATTTTCTAACTGCAGTGGTAAAAAGTGAAGTCTTCAATTTGGTGGAGTGACCAGCGGGGCAGGCCTTATTCTTAGGTTTTATTGCTAGCATCAAGCATGCAATGTAGATGACGTGGAACATGCTGAAAGGTCTCTAGTGGTCACTCTTCAATTTCCATCTTTCACTAAGGAACACTGACTCACGCTGAACAGATATTGCCTTAGAGGAACCCAGTGGTGCAAGATTTTTTGAAGAACAGGAAGTAATTCATTGTAGTCATTTATTAGATCTTACCATGTAAGGTTTCCAAGCTGAGTTTGGGTTTTACCGTTGACTTCATATTTCCGATCTAGCTTTGTAGTGATACCCAACAAATGCCTTTTATGCCCAATGTGCCAATAAAATAAAGAGGCAGTTCTTTTTTTATTTTTATTTCACTTAAGGTTTTTTAGGGACGCACAGTGGCTGGTGCATGGACTTGACATGCATCATTGAGGGCTGGCTGCCTGAACCTGAAGAGGCAGCCAACTCCCAATTATTATTATACAGGATTTATATAGCGCCAGCAGTTTGCGCATCGCTTCAACGGCTGAGGAGAACCAAGATGGCGGCATGAGACCCGGGCTATAGCAGCAGAGCAGTGGGTTACAGCAGGACAATGCTGGATTTGGTGGGCAGGTGAGTATGTGAATTGATGAAAACCCTGCCTAATCAGTAAGAGCGGTTACAAAAAGGTGGGGCGTGGTAAGGTTCCTCTTTAAGTATCACTTACAGATCTTGTCCATCCCCCAGCCTTTTTGTTGTCTATCTGAAGGCTCTGGACCAGCCACACATAACAGCCTTAACATATCTGTTTTATGCCAAGGGTTGTAAAAAACTGGCTGTCCCACTACCATGTGTGGAAAACCACCGGTATGCTGCAAGATCTCTTGTTGGCGTTCTTTTTTTTTAAGCTAAGGTCACTGCTTCTAAGCACATGCTCTTGCTCTCTGCTGACTGGCATGCCATACTGCATCTGTATTGATAAATACATAGTTTTATGTATTTTGCTAATTGATACCAGGTTAAATTCAGATACTGTTTGCAGCCTCATGCAGTCCCTGTACAGCAGAGTTCAGACTAAAACCGGGAGAAGCAGCACAAGGAGCCAGTCAGGTGTATTGCAGTATTTATGTGCTGCATAAGTCAAGGGACATGCTGATGGGAGGATAGAGCAGATTGACAGAGACATGGGCTCATCAGTGTGCAGCTTGTCATTTCAACTTTTCATTGCCTGGGGGATGGACAAGATCTGTAAGTGATACTTAAAGAGGAACTTTACCACCCCCCGCCTTTTTGTAACCCCTCTTACTGATTAGGCAGGGTTGTCCTCAATTCACATACTCACCTGCCCATCAAACCCAGCATTGTCCTGCTGTGATCCACTGCTCTGCTGCTATAGCCCGGGTCTCATGCCGCCATCTTGGTTCTCCTCAGTCAATGGTTGCTGGCTGCCTCTTCCATGTTCAGATGACACCCCACGATGATGCATGTCAAGTCTGTGCACCAGCCGCTGTGTGTATTTTAAGTGAAATTAAAAAAAAGAACTGCCTATTTTTTGGGGGGGAATTGGGGGAATGTTATAGTACAGGGAGGTACAATTATCTAGTGAACTGAAGGAGCTAGGGGCAGGAGACAAAAGCCAGCTTTGCTGTCCTGGCACGGCTGTCCTGAATGACAGAGCTGTATAAGCTTCAGAACAGGATGGAAAGAAGTACAAATCCGTTTGGCAGGTAAAGCATCTCCCATATATTGTATGTATTTCATCTGTGCATTTAGCTGTTTGCCTGGGGTTCAGCTTTAAATGTCAGTTGCCAAAAGCAAAAACCAGTGAGGGACACATAAATAGACTGCAACCACACAAAAAATATTAGAGTGAACCTTTCTGGAAGTTACTATAAACCAGTTTCCTATAAATCCCAGTATCTCCTATGGGAAAACTTTAAGCATCAGAAACAATATGTAAAAAGTTCCTTCCACTACTACAAAACAACAATAGTAATAAAATATAATAATGAGACTGTAATCGGTAAACAAGCTGTAAATGAAGCTATAAAGCACTAAGAACGAGCAAAGCCAAGTTTATGTTTCTGAAGATGTTGAGTAAATTCCCAGACTTTCACAGAAATCATTTGTATTTATGTTGTGACTATAAAACAGTGAACAGGGGAATGCCAATGATGCAGTAAATAAAATCAGTCCTGTAACTTGTCTAACCAAGTGTCACCAATTACGGAGTGCCAGCTAGCACATTTTACCACAAGTGACAAATGAATCATCCCAGATAATTTAAAAATAATGAAATGGATCCTAGGAAGAGAAAGAGTTAGGGCTATTCTAGTGCAATGAAGCATATCGGAGTTCCCCAGGGCAAAAATTTTCTCATCTTCAAGCTGAGAGACTGAAAGGTATAAATTAGACTCCAATTACCAGGGCTCCTAAGGGACTGCAGCCTTGCGACAGGTGAGGAGGATTCAAAAACAAAGCAGGAGATACAGGAACCGGTGGCTGAGCCCCTTGACAAAGGACAAAAGTGACTTCTCCATTTGGTAGGAAGCTCTAGGTAGTACCAAGTGATAAGCTGTAGTGTCCCTTTAAAGCAGTGGTGGTCAACCTTCATAATAAAGGAGGCCTCAACTGTAGCCCCTGATGACAACCAAAAGACTGCACATAATATTCAGGTATTGTATTGATACAGAAAGCTGTCTGAAAATGCTAATACATATGTAATGGGAGATGGTCCTTCATTGTCCAAA
The DNA here is from genome assembly GCF_000935625.1 of Nanorana parkeri. NCBI lineage: Eukaryota > Metazoa > Chordata > Amphibia > Anura > Dicroglossidae > Nanorana > Nanorana parkeri. Next base: position 808,663 of record NW_017306757.1, on the reverse strand, counting down.
GGGTGGGTCCTGGACTAACCTGTATTGCCTAACTGCAGTGGTCAAAAGTAAAGTCTTAGATTGCTAGCCTCAAGCATGCCATGTAGATGAAATGGAAGATGTCATGCTGGAAGATCTCTTGTGGTGACTCTTTGATTGTCATCTTTCAGTAAGGAACACTGCACTCACGCTGTCATAATGATACCTAGTGGTGCAAGATTGTTTGAAGAACAGGAAGTAATTCATTGTAGTCATTTATTAGACCTACCCATGTAATGTTTCCAAGTACAGTTTGGTCTACAGTCATGCTGTAATAGATGGTCAGAGACTGCAGACATGCTAAAGGAGATAGTTAGAGAGAGCTGCAGTTGTTGGAAACTAAGGTTATGGCTCAAAAGACAATCATAGACCAGAGACACATCACTTCAGACTGCTAGAAATTAGAGATGAGCCTGGGCTTGGTGCAAACCCAGATTGCCTAAGTCTGCTCAAATGTGCAACCGCTACTCCCCCCTCCCTCCATGGTCAGTCACAGTTTTGAGCTGGCTTGGGCTAATTCAGGCGAACTGGTTTAACACCAAGGCCAGCCTCATCTCCAATCTTCAGCAGTCTCATGTGATGTGTCTCTGGTCTATGACTGTCTTCTGAAACAGACGAAGGCTTATCACTCCTAGAGATCACAGTTATTGCAGCCCCAGTATAATTCAATGCTTCCACATTGTGCTCTGTACGGCCCCATTCACACCTGAGTGATTTGCTGCATGTTTTCCGAATTGCGACAACGCTCAACATGCAGATTCTCTTAAGCATTTTCCTGGGCAGAATTGTGCTTTTGGCTCCATAGACTTCGTTGGTAGTGCCCTAAATTGTCTCATACAAGCGTTTCAGTGTATTTGTTGGTTTTGTTTGTTATTTTTTGTGCCTAACAGCCAGTCTCCTCCTCCTAGTAACCTCAGGCCTGTGAAGAAAATGGAGAGCCCATGTTGGATGTGGAAAGATGAGATGAAACATGGACCTATATACATCAGCAATAGGTTGGACTTGATGGACTTATGTCTTTATTCAACCTCAAATACTATGTAACTATGTAACTGATATCCGCCTGCTGAGGGCTCACAAGATCCACCCCAGTGATGCCCATTGCAAGAACCATGGCAAGCGGCACAGGGCCTGGGAAGAAATCGGAGCACAAGACATCACAACTCCTCACAGAAAAACCAGGTAGCACATACAAGGACGATGACGACAAATGGTGTTAAAGGTGATTTTCTGGCCTAAAATGTGGATTATAACATGTAAGAAAAAAAAAAAAAAAAGGCCTTGGTCCTTAAGGGGTTAATACCACTTTAAACCAGACCCATAAACATATACTACTATGAGCTGGAAAAAAAGGGGTATTTAGGAAAGGCTAAGCATGACATATATTATTTCATCTCATGGAGGAATAAAACAATGACACAATTGCATGTTATAGAAAAACAGAACTGCAGGCTCCAGCAGCACACAGCAGTGTTATAGCCACAAACAATGTTACCCCAAGCTGCCTAATATTTAGAGTGACAGCACAACATAACGCAGGGGTAAGCAACCTCTGCACTCCAGCTGTTGTGGAACTACAAGTTCCATGAGGCATTGCACGACTGACAGCCACAGGCATGACTCCCAGAAGCAGGGGCTTGATGGCATTTGTAGTTTAACCACAGCTGGAGTGCTGAGGTTGCTTACCCCTGACATAACAAGCTGCATAATACAAATTAAGAGTAAGATCATGTCAGTTATTGTTGGCTCTATGTGTGTGTAATGCGCAAAAGAATATACTGTTAAAGGGGTGTGGCCAGAATTTAATGGTCAAATGAACCAGGCTGAATAAATCTATGTACAGTATATGTATGATATAGAAATGAATTGTGTATGTAAAGCTGTAAAAACAAATGCGGCCTCTAGAGGGTGTTAGTTAAAAGGATATTTTGTATACAATGGCAAACAGTTAATGCACAGATACAGCATATCAATAATTAGAAGTATTATAGGTGATCAGTGCTTCGGCTGAACTAATAGAACCCCATTTTGAATTCGACAACCATTTGAAAAATATTTTTTTTTTCAAATTACAATTTATGTGTGTAATATGAGGACCTACCTAAACTATCCATCAATCTATACCCAATCAGCAAGCACCCGCACTACATAGTTGTTGGTAGATCTAAAGGATATTATACAATCAGATTGTAATCAGTGGCGGATCCAGGATGGGGGGGGGCAACGGGACAATTGCCCCTCCAAGATGGTGCCACTCCCTCCCTCCGACACCACTCTGCCACCTGCAGTAGTAGGACCTCTGTATGTAGGGCCGGCTATGCTGTGATGGAGAGGAGCAAACATCTCAGGAGACCGGTCACCTGTAAGGACGGTTCAGCTTGGCGGAGAGCTGCTACCGACCCTGCAGGCACTGCCAGGCACCACATCATGGTGTGCGGTGGACTCTGAGGAACCTCTCCTGCACTCCCTCCTGTCCCCTGGCTGCCAAGGAGAAGAAGGTGCTGCAGGAGTCAGGAATTAGGTGAGGCTGGTACTGAGGGGAGTCCATATCTGGGTGGGTGAAGGCTGGTAAGGAGGGGGGGTTGAAGCTGGTGTTATTCAGCATTGCTGATTTGCTGTATAATGTATTGCTGGGATTTGTACTCCTCTATAACTGTGGTATTTTTTTTGCTGTATAATAATTATACAGCAATGCAGAATACCACCGGCTACACAGAACTACAAATTCCAGCTCTACATTACATTATACAGTACGGATGCATCAATACCAGTATTGGTATCGGTGCCGATACTGGGCAATTTCACGAGTACTCCTGAAAATGTCCCGGTACTAAGTGCCAATACCAGCACTTTACATTTTTAAGCTGAAGCAGCTGCCTGGGACCCTGCACTTTCTGGGAAACTCGGCAGCCTTCCTGTTAACCACACAGCGTCTGTTTACAGCGCTGGCTGCACATCTCCTCCTCCTTCCTGGGGCATCCCACCACCCGCACCTGCCCGCAAGACCCCCCACAACCCTGGTGAGACCACACACTGTCTCCTGAGACCCCGCACAGCCCCACTGAAACACCGCACAGCTCTCCTGAATCCCCGCACGGCCCACCTGAGACCCCGCACAGCCCCCATGAGACACCGCACCGTCTCTTAATACCCCACACATCCCTCCTGAGATCCTCCACAGGCCTCCTTCACTGAAGACATTAGGCCGATACCCCGGAGCTGCACAGAGTATGTAGCTTCATATTATTCTGCATTGCTGTATAATGTATTGCTGATATTTTTAGTCCTCTATAGCCAATTGCCATTTGGAACTCCTGTAATGTATTGCTGGGATTTGTGGTCCTCAATAGCTGGTTGCCATTCCGCATTGCTGTACAATGTATCACTTGGATTTGTTGTCCTCTATATATATTGTATTGCAGGGATTTGTAGTTCTCCATAGCTGATGGTATTCTGCATTGCTGTTTAATGTATTGTTGGGATTTGTAGTCCCTTTTTTGGCAGTGCCCCTCCCGAGACAAGACACTGAATCTGCCCTTGATTGTAATGTGTGCGGTGAGCTTCAGATTTACCAAAACCTTGTAATATAAGGACATACCATAGCAATTCATTCAATCTGTAACCAATAGGCAGTCCCTTACAATACATAGTTGATGGTAGATCTAAAGGAAGTTATACAATCAGATGGTATAATGTGTGGCCAGCTTTAGGCCTGATTCTGAAATGACAACAAGTGTAAAATCTATTATATTCTGACAACTGTATATGGTCAATATATGCAATGATAATATTCAGTGTACAGTCTGAATTCCCTCTTTCATTGTACATATTATTATTTAGATTCCGCTCACATTTACATGCAGGCAAATCTGTCTAGCAACATTGACAATGGCAGGCAGTGGCATGAATTATAAAACTTCCTTGACCAGTTCCAGCAACAAATTAATTCTTGTTGTAAAACAGAACACGAAACATAAAAAGGTGGCATCGGTTGGCCCTGGTAGTCTACAGTAAAGACCCTTTCACACGGAGTTCCAAACAGATCTTCCTGTCATTTTTTTCAGGTGGATCTGATTGGGAGCTCAATGTTAGTCTAAGGGACGACGGATGCTAATGGACTTGTATCTGTTTACATCGGCTCACCTCCAAGCCCATCTAGGACCAAATGAAAAACAACTAAACAGAGTTCAAGTTTGGTGGACCTGAATAGGACGGATCGGCGGTAATCGGATGTAAACAGACATATGTCTGCTTACATCCGACTCCCCTGTTGGTCCGTACAGCCCATAAGTGACATCTGTTTCATTCTGATCAGCAAGGGATCTGTGCATGGATGCCCTGCTGTTCTAATTGGATTGAACTGATCAGGGTCTTTTTACTAGGGATGCACTGATACCGTTTTTTTGTTATCGAGTACGAGTACTGATATTTTGCTTTCGGTACACGCCGTTACCGAGTACCGATACCGATGCTTCCGCTGGCACTGAGCTGGCTTTCCAGGCAATCAGGAAGCCGAGTGGCGGGTAATGATATGCTGCTCGGCTTCCTGCTTGCCCATGTTGTTTGGCCAGCTCAATTGTGATTGGCCGGGAAACCAGCTTCCCAGCCAATCAACATCAAGCCAGCTTCCTGGCATATCAGGAAGCCGGGTGGCGAGTAATGACCCGCCTCTCGGCTTCCTAATTGGCCAGGAAGACGGCTCTATGATGATTGGCTGGAAAGCCGACATCCCAGCCAAACAGCAAGGAGTAACGGCTTCCCGGCCAATCAGGAAGCCAAGAGGCGGGCCATTACTCACCACCCGGCTTCCTGATTGCCCGGGAAGCCGGCTCTATGTTCCCCTACGGCACTGCCGGTCAGAGGAAATCTTCCTCTGCCTGGAAGTTCCAGTATCGGAGGTATCAGAGCATTTGGGGGAGTACCAGTACTCCCCAAATACTCGGTATCTGCACCGATACCAATGCTAGTATCGGTATCGGTGCATCCCTACCGTTTACATTGTTCCAACTCATGTCACTATTACTTATGCTGGTCAGTGTGTATATTTGGAAGAAGATAATAATATCAGAAAACAATGAAAAGAATATACTGTATATGCTGAACAGTCCTATTACATATGTTAACCTCATGCAGATATCATACTTCAGCTTTCAGCCAGTTATAAACACATAAACCTGATTTTTTTATTGACGATTTTATAGGAACATATTTTATGCAATAAGACATTGACAGAGGCATTGGAAACCAAGTTACTATTTGATATTTTACAACCTTTGGAGTCAAGATGTGTTATCAATATAAAAGCTGCCGTGCAAAGGTCAGATTTCCTGCCTGCTGTCACCAATATATAAATAGGTAACAAAGAATGACACTCTGCTACAAGTGACAGTTTGCAGCGGTGATCTGACTGCTTGTGTAATACTACAGATAATGGGAATGTGCAGTGTTTTTGAATGTATTTTATTTCTATAATATATACACAAATTTAAATAGAAATAAATAAGAATGACTGCATATGAATTAGTCAGGGAAATAAGAAATATTGCATATAAATATGTATTTTTTTTCCAGCCAACTGATGACTCTCCATGCTGCTTTTCATAGGCATACCATGTTCAGTCTTATCACTTACTTACGCCTGTTTACAGAGCTTGATAACTAAAGTTGTGACTATCTCAACTCCTTCTTCCCTCTCTCCCTGCTCTGTTCCTCTTTGTATATAATTTCAATTAGAGAGAGAGACAGTATGAAAGCAAACAGCTACTGTTGTACTCTCTATTTACAAAACCCATAATGCTGTGTGACACCAGGGTCATGGATGCACAAACACACGGGCCATAGCAAACTGGAGGGTTAATGATAAGAGTTCTGCGGGTCGCTGCCCCACTCCAGCCAGGGAGACTGCAAGATCTAGAAAGGAAACACAAACAGGGGGCGCCTTTCCTAGTGCAGACAAATTTATTAAAGTTTAAAAGAATTGATAAGAGTAATACTCACAAAAGTGAATAGAAATAGAGCCTTATATGACAGAGCATGGAGACATGCCCCCTTCATCAGATTCTGATGAAGGGGGAGTGACCCCGGAAACGCGTCATCACAGGCATCCCTTGCTGGCACACAGGAACGTATGTGCAGTTGTCATTTGCTTTAATCCTGGTTTGATGTTAGAGCTCCATGCTCTGTCATATAAGGCTCTATTTCTATTCACTTTTGTGAGTATTACTCTTATCAATTGTTTTAAACTTTAATAAATTTGTCTGCACTAGGAAAGGCGCCCCCGTTTGTGTTTTCTTTCTACGCGGGCCATAGCGGCCATATGTGGCATACAGAGACCGCTAATACAATGTAGCAACTTCCTTACTACTTCCAAAACAAGGGACCACATGGAAGAGCTTGGGGTGCTGGTTCTCCTAGTTGTGTATTCTTATTGGCAGATTGGCATGGCCAATCAATGCACCACCACGCCCCCTCCCACCCCAGAACGAAGGGGAAAGTTTAGTGTGCGATTGCTGTGCGTTCCAGCAGCTACCGCTCTGGAACGCACCACAATTGGTGTGAACAAGCCCTGAGGCTTCAGAGTTTCTGTACCTAAAGGCCTCTTTTATACAATTCAGGCCCATTGAGGGCTCGTTCACACCATCTGCATTCAGGCTGTGCTGGTTAATTATTTCAGCACAGCCCAAACACAAAACAAGGCAGTTTGCTTTGTCATGGGTGGTGACAGTGCGTACTGGTGGTGAGCGCTTTGAAAAGTACGGCATGCAGCACTTTTTAAACACACCACAGTGAAATGCGGTACAAGCACATTGCACTTTGGGGAGCCCATAGAAGTTAATAAAATGTAATTTGTGACATTTCAATAATGTTCTAACAAAAAAAGAAACAGTGTGATGCGGCTCAATCAAGCTCATCTACACTGTCTGGGCACATGCCCACCAGCAGCCGTGCGGCTGCTGGTGTGAACAAGTCCTGCAGCTGAACGAATTGCACTTTGTTTAATTGTGACCAAAGGATCATTTTGCACAGATTGATATTTTTAGCTTTGGATCGATACTGGCAGGTCGATTCATAACCAATACAAAAGAATCGTACTTCACCCGCTTTCTTTGTTGAACAAATACATATGCATATTTCATCTTTAGGCTCTACATCTTAAATGTTCACTGTGTTGTACCGGCACCTTTTGTTAGGATCTACAAAGTTGTAGAGGACGGCTCACAGCCACCTGTTGTAAGACTAGACTAAATAAGGGAGGAGGTGTATAAAGAATGGGCGAGGGATGGGGTTGGTCTCATTATTTCAGCAAACAGATCTCAAAAAGGACACTTTAAGGTTAACATGGGGTGGCTACAACATTAGTCCAGGAAATTTCCAGTCATTGTAGACATAGAGGTGTAACTGGGAATTATTCTTTGCTCCATCATTGCATAGTAGAATGCTCTTTGTATGGAGAACAGTCAAACAAAGAGTAGAAAATGTAGATATACCAAACTGGCAGTCAGGAGGATATAACATTACAAATTATGTTCTAATACAAGCACATAACCACATAAGCCAAGAAGCCCTTTTTTTTCTCATACCATAAAGCTGAGCTCCAGGCAAACAGCTGAATGTAAAGTTTATACAGCACCGGTGCCCAGGCTATGGGCATTAAAATATTTACATATTTGTAACAAGCTTGTTACGAATATTTAAATGGTCTTCCGATTTTCGGCTGGTTTGAACGGTGCTCAAGAGACAAATGCCGAACGGGCCGGTGATCGCAAGTACGATCTGCCTGTCCAAGATGGGCAGATCGTATGTTTTTTAAATTACTTTACAACCATTAGTCTTGCGATGGTTGTAAAGTGTATGGCCACCTTGAGTGTCGTGATATGGTTCAGGTGATTACAAGGTAAAATAGATTAAAAGGTAAAATTCAGGTTAATATACTAGTTGCATTTGAAATACATTCAGGGTTTTTGCTGTCTGTGTCACTGCTGGGGACATTCATCCTTCTATTTGTCCTGGTTACTATTGTCAAGGCAGAAAGTGAGAGGAAATATAAACACTTTGAGATATTATGAGAGCAATAAGTGTGGAACAATCCTGCAGTGGGGACACATGTTTCTGTGACAACTCACTAAGTGGGGAATTCTTTTCACTTTGAACATACAGTATGTATTCTCCTGTTGCTTTCACCCGGGACAGAAGGAAGATCTCCCCAGCTAGACACGGACAGCAAAAAAAAAATTGATAATAGTTTTAATCCTTTCAAAAAAAATTTGGTGTTACATACACTTTAGTATTTTTTTGTATTCAGTTCAGCTTTAATGGACATATGCTCATGTGCATATGCAAATAAATGCATCTTTATAGAAGCATCTTGACAACAGGTGTTCAGGAAGTGATGCACATACAACATAAGCAAATGCTGGAGCTCTTTTCATCAAGCCTGAACTGCATGGCCTGTGCTGTGCCTGTGTCACCTGGATAAGCCCATATTCACCAGACAAGCATATTGGGGCTGTTATGTTTGCTCTAAAGGTGCCCATAAACCTGCCGATTATCGTACGATAATCGCGGGTGATACCCCGATCATACGATAATCGTCAGGTGTGTGGAGGGCGTGCGACCGTTTGTACTGTACAGTCGCACGTCTTTTGTCTTCCGAGCACGCTCGAAAACCCGCCGAGAAGTACAATTTTTGGCGGGTTAGTGGCGTGCTCGGAAGGCAAATGCCGAACGGGCCGGTGTGCGCAAGCGCACACTGCCCACTCAGCATTGGGATCATCGGAAGCCCTCCCCTCGGCGGGGAGGGCATGCGATGATCGCAAGTACGATCTGCCTGTCCAAGATGGGCAGATCGTACGAGATTTTAATTACCTTACAACCATCGCACAACGAAAGTCGTGCGATGGTTGTAAGGTGTATGGCCACCTTTAGGCTGGCCATACTCCCATCGATTTTATTTTTGTTCAACTCGCGGACTGAACAAAAAAAATTGACCTCCATCAATACAAACAGCACGTCGATCGAGGAATCCCGCTGTTTACACTGTATTCTGACAGGTGCCAGTGTAAACAATACCCGATCAGAGCAGGCAGTTCAGTGGCTGCCAGCTCTGATTGTTAGATAATTTTCGAGCGGGCTCCTTCAATCAGCTGATCGAGGAATGCCGGCTGAAAGGAAGACTACAGCACTGAACACTGTGCGAATTTCGGCCGGTAAATTATAGAAACCAGCAAAAATTCGACCAGTGTTTGGGCACCTTTAGGATCAACAGTGATTTGGGATTCAGAGGGCATCAAGGTGCACCTGTAAAAATGTTACACTGTGCATAGGCTATTATGTTACCCATGAACATTAGCTGATCATTTTCTCATATTGCTAAAAGCACTTTTATTGATTGACGATAAGCAAAATCTCTTCTTCCTTGGAGAGTGTAACTGGTGGTGCCTTCAGGGACACACAGGTTTATTGAGTTCATGTTTATGTGCCTGTTTGGAAGTAGAGACAGCACTGACTGTTAAGTAAGGTATACATGGTTAGATTTTTGCACGAACGTTTTTACGAAAAATCCCATCTGAACTTTTGATACTGGCATCAGAAACATGCCAATTGTTGTTTGAAATTTCATTTCATTTTTATTTAACATTTGATTTTGGAATTAATGGAGTTTCCAAAGGAAAAAAAACATTCACTGTTAGAAATTCGTTCAATCGAGAAAACATTTACAACTGCTACTTTGAATTTTTTGTCACTGTGGTAGAAATTGATTAGAAAGTCGAACGAACGTTCTGAATTCGATTTCGTTTGTTCAAAATTCTAACTGTGTATACCCCACCTTAGATTGTCTACTAGAGGCCAACTACCAGCTGATCTCTATGGCTAGAGTGACAGGATGATAGTTTGTAAAATTCTTCTGGTATAACATTCATAAAATGCTGCAATTGTGGGTGTCTGATTTGATCATTGTCTAAGCACACCACTAAAAAATATTATTTTTGTCAGTGGAAAATGATGAAAAAATGCATTGAAATACTGGTGTTCTGCTGGTCAGGCCATAAGTAGGCAGACAGACATATAGGAACAGTCTAAACATTGTGTACCAGTCTATGCCCATAGCAGACACCTGTGGCACCAGCTTGTTTCCTTCTTACCTCAGGGGACTGATAGATCAGCAGAAGAAAACACATTTTGTAGCAAGAATGTCTAACAAGATCACCCTATCACAGCCCTGGATATTGTTCATATCTCTGCTGCCATTTTCTTCAATGGTAAATCCATATTTTGTATCAAGATGTTTCTGTATTTTTTCTAAAAAGCAAATAGGAAGCTAGGAACACATAGAAACACTGAACCTCGTACCAAACACCAGACACCATTAGTGGTTTACCTCTTTGTAATACTCTATTTATAATTGTGGCAAATAAGCAAACCAATGGCCCATTTCCTACCTTTTTTAGAAATGCATATATTATGTGTTGCTTCTGGATTGCATGAGTTTTGCTTAGGGTTTGTATACTTTAGGAGAGGACTGGGCTAAAGGACATTGGTAAATTTACTAACCCGAGTCAGTACAAATAATATATCTTGGGCTGGTTGCCCTGAGTGGAAATACTCCCCGATTCAGACCTCCGTCAGAGTGGGACCTATAGTCAGTCATGGCTGCTGGACATTATAGCTTTCTGCATCCTGTCCAGATCGGTGATTACAGCTCCTGGTAGATCACTGACTCCATTTTGTGATTTTGAGATGTTATGGGACCAACTGGGGATAGCTGCAAAGGAAGTCAATACTGTATTCTGTGTGCCCCGAAAGATAGCTATATGGTAAGGAGTAATTGTGATAATGGCATGATATTGTATTTAGTATTTAATTTGGGCTGCCTATCATAGCCTATCACTTTACTGAAAAAAAAAAATAGAACTTTCCCTGCAAAAGAAACAGTGAATACGTACCTGCTGCCTTTTGGACATTTTCACTTAGTGGTGTACTCACTTTTGTTGCCAGCGGTTTAGACATTAATGGCTGTGTGTTGAGTTATTTTGAGGGGACAGCAAATGTACACTGATATACAAGCTGTACACTCGCTACTCTACATTGTAGCAAAGTGTAATTTCTTCTGTGTTGTCACATGAAATGATATAATAAAATATTTACAAAAGTGTGAGGGGTGTACTCACTTCTGTGAGATACTGTGTATGTATTTATATTGTAAAGCGCTGCGCAAACTGTTGGCGCTATATACATGTACAATAATAATAATATTCTGTCAATTCAGCTGCTTGTCTGGTATTCACTTTATTCGTTTTTTTCCAGAAGAGAGGGTTAAGGCAATACTACCGCTTTCCTTAAATACATTTTTAGTTCCCTTTTACCCATTCTAGAACATTTGACTTATTTACTAAATAAAAGTATTATTATTAAAACAACTAAATATATAATTTTTTTTATTTCCTAGTACAGCGATTGCTGTGGAGCACAGTTGTATTTTCCATTGCTTTCATTTTAGAGCATGTTCCTGAACATGCAGAGCATTTTGCTAATACACCATATTAGTATTAGTAAAATTAAAAAAATAGCTTGATTACTTTTTCCCTAGTATTTCAGTGGTCACATGACTACTCTTTTTTTTCTCTGATAGTCCACAGGGTCAGGGTGATGGGCAAGGACAAGCAGGAACACATCGTCACTGCTTGTGACCTTACTGCAGGCAAGAAAAGTACCAGGAATGGAATGCTGAAGAATAGAGAACTGACTCCCAGCTTTCCTTCAAGAGCTGCAGTCAGTCTAGCAATGCTAGGCAGTGCAGGGGGCATGGCCCTGGAATGAAAATGCAGGAGTGTATACAAAAGTGTCACTGCTACAATTGCACTAGTTGCTGGTGGTTAGCATTATAACCCTATAAAAAGAAGCCCATGGAGAGAGTACAAATGGGCAGGATGAACAGATAATGACTGTGGCTCTATAGTGAGCACGGAAATAAAACTTGCACCACTGTGCTCACCAGTCAATCATAAAATGAGCCATTTGTTGAAATTTACTTATTGGGTTTACTGTACATAAACTCTAAAAACATCAGTCCCATAATTTCTCAAGGACAAGTTGGACTGCAGTTCCACTAAGCAATGTTTTCTTCTGGAGCAGGTTAGACAATAAAATGGACACTTGACTGGCCATTATGGGCAACCCACTCTCTTCTTTTTCTCTAAAAGCTGATGACTGCAGCAGAGCAGAGGGAATTCCACAAATGTGTACAGTAATTGGATGGAGACTGAACATCACCAGCTGAATCACAAATAGACTAAACATTGCTCAGGACACATTTCTAGCCTGAGTATGGACATTCCTTCACACATTCCAGGCATACAGATGGTAATTAACTGAAAACCCCGCCAGCCATATTTGTAAATGTTATTCTGCCCTTAATTAATGGCAGTGATTAATAACATTTGGTAATTCCTCTTGAAGTATGAGAAGGGAGCAACTAAATTAATAAGCTATTATATAAATGTAGGGATCTCATAAAATGAAAGTTCTACTACTTCAGAACCAGTATTTCCAGAAAGCATCAGAGAAGAGTCTGGAAAATTGCCCAAAGTACCATATGTGGCAACCAGGGCATATACAAAAATATCTATGCTTGTGCTCTGTTGGTGTCAAGTTTTCAAAGGGCCTGAAGTAAGAACAATCTGTCCTGCCCTGTATCAACCTGTCAGGTTCAGACCTCTCTTGGAAAGTGATCAACAGTGGAAGTTTGAGTTTGACTGGTTGCTATCAGCAACATGGTAGATGCAGGCATTGTAATCAAAGAGAGGGTCCATATTTTCGACAATAACTTCATACCTCCCACCACCATGTAACACACCTTTTCATTATCTATTGTATGTCCCCTATGCATGCTTGAAAACTTGCAGGCACATTCCAACTGCTCTTAAACTGGCCATACATCTATAGATTATCTACAGATTTTCTATGGTCAGATGGAAAAAGTGCAACAGATTCCTCCATCTACGCTAAACTGTGTGGATGGAGGAATCTCCCAGTGGGTCAAGCTTCAGTATCTTGCTAGTCAGCCCCGATGGCTCTGAAAACACCTGAACAATGCCTGCATCCAATCAGATTGCTCAGGTATTTTGAGAGACAGTGGGGCCGACTAGCAAGACACTGCAGCTAATCTATAGGTGTATGGCCAGCTTTAGGTATCCGTGCTACCCAGGGCATCCTGAAACAGGATTGTCTGCATTGTGTAACAGTTTGTGTTTAGTCCAATGGGGAGATGTTCTTCAGGCATTTCCAGTACTGTATTATTATCACAAAAACATCACAATTAGGAAAGGTTTTCTCAGCTGTCTAAGGGCTGGTCTCTTGGAAGATCCTTTGCTGGTAGTGTCTGTAGGTGTTGCATAAACACTTGTTCTCCCAGTCTGGCCAGAAATAACCTGACCAGGTTACCTAATGTCTGCTGGCACCTTAAAGAGACCCTGTCAACACAATAGGCAGGATCTGATAAATATATAGGATCAAATCAGTAAAATAGCAAAATTCGCTAGCCCGCTTTTGTTCTGCAATAAATTAATTCTAAAAAGCATTATCAGCTCTGTTATTCAAGCTGAGAGTTGACACTTCCTGTAGCGTTGGATTCTCTGAATTCTGTGCCGCTTGCAACTAGTCATCACACAACCCCCACCCCCATGGCCCTATGTCATCACTATGCAACTACTGTAAGGGAAAAAAATAAAATCAGCAGTGAAAGCTGAAACACTGATCTGACGTACCTTTTTAAAGGGGTGAATGTGATTCTTACCAAACATTCACTGCAGGTGAATCAATCACTGTAAATTGAAATGCATACCCAGGAAGATATAGCTGCAGTGCATATTTGGCTCTATAAACATACCCCAGAGTGCTTACTATGGGGCAGCTTTTACCTCTATCCTCAGCCTACTTGCAGAAGTAAAATAGTGATAATGTAGGCCCCCACCCCCAACAAAGTCAGCCACGAAAACAAATCCCCCCCCACCTAATTCCTGAAACAATTTTTTATAATTAATCTAATGGTCACAAAGAGTTTTAAAAAATGGCAGTTATGTGATGTATATTCCATCTTCTGGATTGCAGATTTGGAGTGTCCTTCTTCGGGTGTCTTTGTTGTTGCCTTGGTGACATGGACGCTTCCCATTGGCTGTGCTGTGGCAGGGTTCTCTCAGGCCTGGTTCACACCTGGGCGTTTTACAGCGCGTTCCTACGCTCTGTAAAACGCTCAACATGTGAAAACCAATGATTGCCCATGGGCATGGTTCCTACCTGGGCGTTTTACAGCGCAAAGGAAGGCTCTGCAGAACGCCCTACGCCCAAAGAAGTACTGTAGCTTCTTTGGGGCGTATTTGCCGCGCGTATCCATTGGGATACAGCCAGGTAGCCCTCGGAAACGCGTGTTTTTTGCGCGTTTTTTTTACCATGAATCGCAGTAAAAACGTGCCGCATAAATGTACAAACGTTATTTACAAACGCGCATATTCGATACGCCTACGTGTGAACCCAGCCTTAGGCTCCAAAAGATTGCAGTGATGTAATAATATCACAAAGTGGGGCGGCAGCAAAACTGGTCAGTGGCAGGTCCGGTCTCCAACTCTGGAACACCAGTCCTCACTCTCGGAAGAGATGTTGTATAGTAAAAAATGGTGTTAGAGGGTTTTTTGAGAAACAAACTTGTGAATTGTTTTTTATTTTAGACAGAGGGTTACTATAAGTTCTTCTTTTACTGATTGGATCTATTTTTACCAGACCTGTGGTGGTGACAGTACCTATTTAAATAAGGGTGGGCAGAAGAACCCCTGTGTCATCTCAGAAAGAACTCTCACAATAGACTTTTCCATAAAAATACAGCCTGACCAGTCTTTTCATTCAAAGACCCATTGGCTCAGGATGTCTGCAGGAGGAAATACTAACCTGTTTCTTGTAGGGTCAATACCATTCTTTTGAAGTGAAGTTCAGTTAATGGAAACAATGTAGATCTAACATCCATTACCAAACATCCTACCAGCAAAGTTATTTTTCACCTGGCCAACAGGTATATAAATATGCACCCCAGTATCTCATAAACTTGCATCACAGACTCCCTTTGTAGCATTCTTCTTTTGGGTTAAAATAAGTCTGTTGGCTAAAAAACCCAGTCTGGCCATTAGCCTTTTCCTCTGAAAGAATCTACAGAGGACCATTGAAAGAATCTACAGAGGACTATCGAATCACAGGGGACTGTTGTAAAGGTTAGATCTACCTTTTCTCACCCAAATGACTGGACAATGATTGTCTGATGTTTGTGCTATGTGTTTGCTCTGTGACATGAACCTTATGACCTTGTAACACTTATCACTACGTTTTACGCTTACATATTGTCACTACACAAAGATATGAATAAACGCACTTCAGTTCACAAGTAGCATCCAAGATTGTTTGCACTTTTGTCCACTTACATTGCACTTGTAATTTTATAAGTTTAGAATGTGCAAAAAATATTGAAGCAGTTGCATAAAAGATAAATGGTCACATTCATTTAGTGTTATACTATATATTGACTGCCCTATTTGTTAATGTTTCCACTGCATAACACATGATATTTCCCTTTTAAAATAGAAAAAGAGTCCTCAGGAACAGGAATCCTTTGAGTGTTCCTGTTCATTGATAGCATAGTATGTTTACTATAACCACAATTATGAATGGACAGGAGGGGATATATATCACTCCCATTCATTCATAATTGAGGATATAGTAAATGTCCCCAATTATTTACAAACACTCAGCGATCACTGATCGCTGAGTGTTTGTATCTTGCTCTCCTCTCTGACACGCTGTCACAGGAGGCTGAGCGAGTAGAGACCAGCCTCCTGTGACAGCGTGAGCTGTCTCCGCCCCCCATACCGCTCTGCCGGACTGTGATAGGCGGCTGAGAGGTGTGGGAGGAGAGACACCTGCCGCTCACAGCGCTCTCTTCCTGCAGCGCTCGGCTAGCTGTCACTTTCTCTCCTCCCTGCGAGGACACAAAGAAATCACGGATGCGCCGACGTATCGGCAGGAAAATGGCACTTTCGTCATTTAGCCAAAAGTGCCATTTTCGGCCGGCGCCCCCCCCCTCTCCTATACGCCCGGGGCCAGTGCACCGGCTGCCCCCCCGGTTGTTACGCCACTGTATAGAAATAAGTAGTTCTGACACTTTTCTGACACTCATTTACAGCATGCTTGTTTCTGCACTGTGGCTGAAACATACCTAAATGTGTCAGGCACCCAGGGGGGCCGCTCTTCTCCAGGCTCGCCAGCGCGGGCATTGGGCGCAGGCTCCTCCTCCTCCTGGCAGGGCATCTGGCGCTGGGTTTGCCGGTGCGCATGCGTGAGGTGTGCACGCGCGCGTGGTACACAAGCCGCGCGCGCGTGCGTAATGCGCCTGCGCCACTCTGCGTCCCAGGTGCTACTCAGGCTGGGGGAGGTCCCCAGCACTCACCACCTGCCTCTCAGCCCTGCTATTGGCTCCTGACTGAGGAAGCTTCCTGGTTGCCCCGGCAGCCAGGGGTGGTCCTGGGTTTCCCTGTGTATATAAAGCTGGTCAGAGCCTTGACTCATTGCTGAGTTATTCTACCTCATGGTGAACACCCAACCCCCCTGTGAGAACCTGCCTTTTGCGATTTAATCTGACCTCCCGGCTACCGACCTTTTCGCCTGACCCCTCACCTGTGAACCTCGCTGCCTGCCCCGACCCGGACCTGGACTTGACTACTCTTTTGGATTGCCCTTTTGATACCTCAATCTCGGACTTTGCTTTTCGTCCCTGCCAAGGGGTTCCACTCATGGCCCAGCCGTCCAGCCTGACAAAATGAGACACAGCCAGGAATCTTGCATTTTTAGGAGGCCTGCAATGGCGGCCCAGATACTCTTCTAATGCCACCTTACACTTAAAGTGGACACCTGCTAGGGACCTCTCCATATTATTGCATGATAAATATGCAAAGCTGGCACACTGTTTTGGGCTTTTTTCTAAAGCTGATATCTACAGTTATCTACGGAATGCTCACATGGGCACAGCATTCCGTTAACACACAGTACTGGATACAATTGTAATATTTCCTTTTGAGCAAAATGGATATTTCCAGGGCTTGTAAAGAAAGAAGATGGCTAAATATGTTTTAATCTTTCTTTATTTACATTAATTTTTCTAGAGGTATGTATGATTTACAGCAGTGTATGGAACCACAGTAATTAGAGCTGGAGCTTGAAGCCATAGTACTACACACACATAGAATATATGCTCCCCCTATATTGGTGTGGAATTCCTTTGGGGTTTCTGACTTTCCTCAGCAGTACTGGGAGTACAAGTAGGCTAAAGTTTTCTAAGCTTCAAGCTTGTGTGACTTTGGTAGGAAAATCAGACTGGGCACTCTGATTTCTATGATCGGAGTGGTACAGATCAGATGTTACCGCTGTGACATTCGTGTCCGTCCAGTTATTTGCTCCATCTTGCTATGCAGGAAAAATGAATACGACTGGACCCCATGTCGGTCTATGGGGAATCGGATGTAGGTGTCCATTTACTTCAGATTACCCCTTATCCGGCATGATCAGGTCCGTCGAAACAGAACACTGTTTTGTTTGTTTTTCTGGACCAGGCCGAAGTCAGCCGGGTCTGTTTAGACCTGGCTGCCCATGGTCTATCATTGGGCATCCGATTGGGTCGGCCTAAAAAACTGAGGAAACAGAGCAGGCGCCACCTCCTAGTGCAGTATGTTTATTGACCAAATGATGAAAAAAAAAAGCGTTGGTGCGCCTACGTGCAAAAACGTAAATTGCGCTACACATATTACATATTGCCGCAAACGTCAGAGTGAGAGCAATAATTCTAGAGCCATTAATCACTGTTGGTACTAAACTGGTGAGCAGTAAAAGCTTTTAAGTTGTCCTTTATGGGAAATTTGGGGTATTGAAGTTTTTTGCGGCTTCACGGGCGAACGCAATTTTAAGGCTTGACATGTTTGGTATCTATTTACCCAACATGACCCCATCTTTTATATTTTACCCAATAATTGGGTATTATATTTTGTTTCTGTGCACTAGACTTCATTCTCGTGTATTTTATCCTAAAAATACTGGTTTGATAAACATTTGCGCAAATAGCTTGCAACATAAAAAATTGCAGCTAGCATTTTTTTATTCTACAGGGCCTCTGCTTTCAGAAAATATATAATTGTTTGAACGTCTGAATTAAATTATAATATAACTGTAGACATTTTATTTCTGTTATGATGATGTGGCCTCCATGTTGAGGATTAGAAGCCTTTGAACAAGTCCAGCATGGCTCCCACTGACTTCTAATCAGCAAGAAGAAAGAGTGCCACACATATACCGTTTGAGCCAAAATGTATTTATTCTATTAAAAAGTCCAATAAAAATCAACAGTTGTAGCGAGTGTGTTTCAGGGTCTTGAAGATAATCCCTTCACCAGGGCTTGCTGTATTTATTGTAGTAAATACTAAAATTTGTAGTAGTAATAATAATAAATACTAGGACATACGCAGACAATTTGCATCCAGGAAAGCTTATCTGTACCCAGGCTTAATTAACCGCTGGATGTGCAAATACATGTGAACACCTGCAGCCTGCGGACCCTGTCAGCCTGCCATTGATTTCTGTTCATATCTGATCGCACAGTTCTCATCTCAGCCACAGAAATACCCTAATCCTTGCCGGTATACATCCCTACTCGGCCATTCGAATGAGGCCTTAAAAAGAACCCTGAACTAATAGGATTATGAGAGCTGCCATTGCTGCCCTCTTTTTGATAATTCTAAATGCCTGGCTATATCCGGTTTTAATACTTTCTGAGTCACTAGCCCAGAAAAAGATTCAAAGCTTCAAAACTGATCAGTTTGACAGCCAGGAAGATAGCATTTCGAGAATGACTGCAGCAACAGCCTCCATAATCTCTCAACACAGTTTCACGTAAAGCTGAACTGAACCTTAACTTTAAATTAGCTAAATGGATTTAAGGTACATCAATATGAAAGGTGTTACAGTTTATTTTATTTGCATGGTGAGTAGTAAAGCCCGTCATGTGCAAGCATGCTGTAGAGAAAGACCCTTGCTCCCTGCGTTAGCAGTGGTCTCTCTGTGGACGTTCCGGCACACCCTTTACTGGAGTCTAACCTATAGCTCTGCAATCGGCAAAGCTCATACTCCCTGTTAATTGGAGAGCTCTGGCTCTGGCTTGCCGGGGTATGTTGGACCTCTGCAGAGAGATTTATGATGGCTCACAGGGAAAAGAGCCTCGATCTGCAGCTGTTGGCAGTGGTCAGGCTGTTCCACTCAGGCTGGGGCTGCCTAAAGGTGCCCATACACCTTACAACCATCGCACAACTTTCTTTGTGCGATGGTTGTAAGCTAATTAAAATCTTGTACGATCTACCCATCTTGGACAGGCATATTGTGCTTGCGATCATCACAAGCCCGCCCTGCTGAGGGGAGGGCTTCTGATAATTCCAATGCTGAGTGGGCAGTGTGCACTTGGCAACACCGGCCCGTTCGGCATTTGACTTCAGAGAACGCCACTAACCCGCAGAAAACCGTACGATTCTCAGCGGGTTTTCAGCCGCGCTCGGGAGACAAAAGACGTGCGACCGTACAGTAGAAACGGTCGCACGTCTTCCATACACCTGCCGATTATCGTACGATCGCGGGATCTCCCGCGATTATCGTATGATAATCGCAGGTGTATGGGCACCTTTAGAAAGAAAAGGAATGAAGAAATTGAACAACTTTTTGTTTGAATGCACCTGGAATGTATTTATCTGATTTAATCTGAAGGTTCATTTGGGCTTTAAGCTTCCCTTAGCTTGTTTTAATATTCCTTTTGAAGCAATTGGATTTGATCTTTTGAACCTGAAATGATTTTGTCATCTTTGCATGTGACTGATATGATATTCACAATACTACAATCATGTTGTGTGTAGCATTCATGGTTAAAGCAAGATTTTCCTGTTTTCAGAACACCTGCAAGTATGAAGATCCAGGACAGTTTCAATCTAGATGTGGGCACTTTAATCTGGCTAAATCCAGGTCAGTTACATTCAAAATACATTGATTTATCCGTGGCTAGGTGGTGTTATATTCAGAGAACATAAATCTGGGCTGATTCTGCATTCATCCAACAGGTGCCTTTTCTTTTAATGTAACTGCTTTCTCATTATGTCGCATTCCATTTGTAAACGAAGTGATGTCATGTGTCAAGTAGGTGCGGCTTGTTTGTTGAGTACTTACTGGTAGACAGACAAGGCAAGCCCTGTGGGTATTTTCGACCTTTAGCTCCTATACATAGGTTGCAGTCTCCTGGATAACACCTTCACCCACATTTATTGGATAACACCTTCACCCACATTTATTATAGAGTACGAGTTCTACGCATGACTGTGAGCTGATTGTTTTTAGAGGGAACGTTCAATCAAGTGGGTTAGAAAACCTGCTCCAATTACTATTCATTACCTGTTCTGATAAGTTGTGTAAGAAGTGTCTTCTGGGACCAGTCTCCACCTCACCCCTTACCCCTTCATTGACATAAACATGGACCTTTGGCGGAGTTGAACATTTATGTTTAAAGAGCATCAAAAGTACCACAGGGCATTTAGATCCTATCTGCACTCCTGACTACCTTCATGTTTCTGAGGGAAGCTGCAGCAAATCATAGAATTTGATCAAAATGTACCTTTTATTGGTCTTACTAACTAAAATTGGTTAACTGTGTTGCGGCAATGACATCCTAGACCAGGGGTTCTCAACCTGTGTAACCTCAGGACCTACATTTTGTCCTTGGTCAATAAGTCGCGACCAAATTTGCACTGCAACAGAACACATGGCATTGTTGCACCGCACGTTCCGATGTGGGCGACAGAACTGTGGGTGGGAAATGCATTTTGGGGTGCCATTCAAACGAATGGCAATGCAATGCATGGGATGGTGCAATTAACACACTGTACTAGTGTGAATGGGCCATCAAAAACACTGACAGACACCATATCACACACTCAGACATTCTTATACACACACCCCAATTTTTTTTTTTATCCACCCAGTCTCCCTACCTTACAAGAACTGGAGTGGATTCTCAGCATGGGGTCCAGTGTGGGCTGCTGTGCTGTGACGGAGCTCCATCCATACGTGCATCCACTTGTACAGCTCACACACCCCTTAGAGGTGCCAGGAGCCAGAATGTGACACCATTCCGGTCCAGGCACCTCTATTGGACACGCAAGGGAACCGTAAGCAATGCACTTATGGATGGAGCTCCCTTGTGGCCATAACCCCAGACCACCATCAAGCCGACACTCGGCACTTGGCAGTATATTTGAAATGGCTGCTCAGGATGAGAACTGACAGTGCTGCGCTAGGGGAAGGCTGAGGAGCCTCTCACTTAGAAAAGTGGAAGTCATGTGGCCACCCACTGAACATGGGGTCGCAACCCACTTTTGGGTCACGTCCCACCAGTTGAGAACTGAGGTCCTGGACTAACATTTCTCAACCTTTTTAAAAGTTTGCAAAGTCTGAAGGTACCCTAGTCTAAAATGTAAAAACGTAAATGTAAAAAATGACGTGTATTCCCCCAAAGAATAGACAATACTAAACCTTGATCGTAGACAAAATAAGTACAGTGGTGTGCAACTTGGATGTTTATTCGCTAACATTAGAGAGAGGAGCCAGATCCTGTATTAGATCTGATTAGCACCTGCGGCTGTTGGGTACAATGTAGTCACCTAGAGCTATACCAACTTTCGAGGACTGGATCATTGACACTTGTTCATTGACACTTGTTTTATAAGCCTGCATTTCTCTCTTGATGTATAGCAAATGCTACTACGGTAATTCTGTTGGGTGTTGTAGTTCAGCATCTGGTTAACAACGGTTTGCTTAAGCCTGTATTAAGTTTAATGCCACACAGCATGCTCATGTTACAAGTGACAGGAATAGCCCTGGTTGGGGTTACGTAACTCGTCACTTCAGGGTCTCTACACAGTAGTATTCAATTCAGGATCTGGCAAAGCTGACATCATCACTACCTCGCCTTCAACCGTCTGCACACCCCCACTGTTCTACACTCCCCTTTCAGTGTAATGCTGGCAGCTTCATACGGAACTTCCCCTGTCAGACCGGTTTAGGAGGCGAGTCTATACAAGGTGGGGTCTCCTGATGCAATGGAGACTGCCTATTTTAACCGGTTAATAACCACTGGAGCCGACAGCAATATGGGATGAGTCAGCCTAATGCCGCCTGTTAGATTATTTGCTCAATAAACCGACAGCCCATGCTGTTGCACATACTGAATAGATCAACGCTTATCATATAAATAGTTTTTCTGATCTGGATAATTGTATTTAATCACTACAAGTAGAAGGTTTTTACTGATGCTTTCTTCTTGGGAGTCTTGCTGTCATAAGTCCAGGCTCAGACTGGAGTTCTGGCAATTCTGGCGATTGGTGTAGCTGATAGTGTAGTGCGTTGGCAGAAAGCAAGGGAAAATGTTGTTCTCTTGTAGAGCTCAAGGCGCCACTGCAAAGTGACACTTCCGGATATGTCGGGTAGAGTGTCCGCTGTGGAAACCCCCACTGACCCTTGTACAGGACACAGTAGTGACATAGGGGTTGGAGGGGGGAGTCACGATACCCAGTGTGGGACATGCTTTTTGTCACCTCAGGCGCTCACCAGGAGAGCAAAGATTATCCTCTTCACCTGCCGACCGGCATATGCAGGCTGCTTGCACTTCCATTTGGTAGACTTAGTGACAGGGTGGCTTTAAAGTAAACCTGTTCTTTGACTATTCAGGGTACCCCCTACCAGACATCACAAGCAGGTCCTCAATCTCACTGTCGGCTGCACTGCTGTTAACCGATAAAGCCTGGTCCAGGACTTGCCCTGCAATACTCTGGAGGAGAATTCCTTTGCACAACTTCCTGTAAGCATGCTCCTTCTAAGCTGTAGTCCTTACAAGCAGAGTTCTGATTGACTCCATTGCTACCTCTCTTTCATTATCAGTATCGATGACATTGCAGATAAATAATATCTAGTTCTTAGATATGTATGATTGCTTTAATAATATGCAGCAGTTACTGGACCCATGTAAGGGCCATGACACAAAAGCGATTTATTCACAGCAATCCTCTTTTATAATTCATAGTTACTTTCTAAGAATCGCTAACTCACTCATTTTACAGTAAAGTTGCTCGGCAGTTGAGTTTGTGCAGCGACAAGATCACCAGTGACAATGACTTTGCATTCACCTCTATGACTTAGTTACAAATTTCTGAAGGAAGTGACTCTCTGCAGCAAATGCTAAAGTAATGATGTGGCACAAAAGTGACCTGTAGCTGTAGCTATAAAACATCCCTTCCTATCAGCACATCATCTGCGACTATAACAAATGCATTTCTAGCTGCAAATCACTGTTAGTCGCTGGAATTAGCATTTTTTTAAAATCTGTCCTGACCCTTGCAAGAAGCTGCAGAGCAGGGTTGGACACTTACTCTCTGTGGGGAAGCAGTGGTCTCTCTGCTGAGGTCCAACCTGCCCCCTAGTGAGTAAGACCTATAGCTCTGCAATCAGCTAAAGCGTATACTCCCCACTCTGGCTCTTACTTAACTTGAGGGCATGTCAGACCTCTGCAAAGAGATCACTGTTTTCCCACTAAGAGCAAGGGTCCCATTCTTAAGCTTTAGGCAGGGGTCAGACCTATTCAGTCTGGGGCAGCTTAGAAAGAAAAATAACGATTTCGCTTGTTGAAACTGAAGGTTTCTTGTTGTTTTTAGTATCCAAACAGAATCTGTGTTTTTTTTTTTTCCAAACATAGGCAACAGAAATGACTGCTAAATACTTACATAGTACAAGCAAACTGGCCAGAATCTGGGTTTGGCAAACATGCAAGTGAACAAAAGCTTGGGCCACCTATATCCTAGCAACCAGTGACTCTGTGTGAGATGGACATCGTCATTGGTTTCTAAGCATTGGTTGCTAGGACACAGGTGGATGCACCATAACAACCAATGATGCTGTGGGGCTACCAGCATCCTAGCAACCAAGGGTGCTGTGTGGCCGAGCTGCTAACATACTAGCACCAATGACAGGTGCAGGTCCCATCAAACTTTGCTTCAGAAATAAAAAAAAGAAAGTAATTCCAGGCACAAAATGGTGCCTAATAGGTACTTAATATAGGAGTATTGTTCACTTTGAAACTTCTATGAGCCAACAGGTTCCCTTTAGAAGAGAGCACCATCCAATAAGATGCAATAGCAAAGTATACCTCATTATGCTGGTTTAAAGGTAGTTTAAGGTATAAATCTTATGAGATCTGAAACCATTAATTTTGTAAATAAGATAAAAGGAAGAACTAGTTAAGTAATTAGATGTTTTTAGATCCAATGTGAAACCAATACGCCACGTTGCCTCCAGTCCTAAAAGGGGGGCACATTCACATAATTCTGTAATGCTGTGTTTTATAACATCACTTTTAAACATTTAATTCAGTGTAATTTTAAAGGGTCAGCCTGTCCAGAACTGATAGCAACTTTTTACAAGTGGACTACTTTTCAACTTCTGTCCATGCATTCCTTGCTTTTCCTGTTGCACTGATCACAAAGTCCCTGGTAATTGCTGAAGGACAATTCCAAGCCTGGCACCTAAATGGGATTGGCCGTCTAATTGCTTGTTGTATACATTAAAATTTTCAGTTAGGGATGTTCTGCAAATAGGCAAGCCCTTCAAGCTTAACTTGCTTCATAAATCAATTGAATTAACCAAGCGTTTAGAAATCCTGTCCGACCACACTGACTGTACACAAACAGGATAATCCTAGATGGGAACTCTGCACTGAAATGAAACCTGTACTGGGAGAAATAGTCCTTCTGAAAATGTGCTTGGGGGTCATTCTGCTCCACTGGCTTTATTATTTTTTGAATAAATGGCAAGTATGTGAATCAGGATTTATAACTTTCCTCTGACTTCAGGTTATTACTCATTGATTCATATATTTTTAAAGGTACCCAAATATACACAAACTACTTTAGTTTATGAAATACATTTGTTTATTGTATATATACAACACTACATACAAAAGTCAAAAACATGAACATTACCAAATAGTGAAAGCGGCTCATTGAACATTCATACATGCCTCTCTATATCCACATCCAGTTGTTAATTTATACAATTTAGATCACAAAGGCCTCAAACCATGTTCCAAGATATATTCAGGGATCTCAAGTCTCCCTGATGTTCAGGGAGTCTCCCTCTTTTGGACAGCAGCTCCCTGATGTCTGCGAGAGAGGCATTTTCTCCCTGAAAGGTTTACTCTGAGTAAACCTTTCCGGTAAGATATCAGTGGGTAAAGTTTCAGAGTGAGGCTTGCCTCCTGGAGGAAGGTCATGTGATCTCTATTATATATATAGATATATATTATCATTATTATTTCTTTTATATTCTGACGACAGCCGCTGAAAAAAACCCCCCCAAAAAACAGAAAGGGCACCTCCCTGAAATGAGACGGGAACCTCCCTGAAATAAGGTTTTGCAGGTTGGGATGTCTGTATATTTCAGATCACATCTTAATGAATACAGTTGGATGGGATTTTTCACAGAAATTCCACTTCACCGGGAGCTAAATGATGCATTGATACAAGATTGGAACCATCATAGAGCTGGATGGGCAAAAATGTCTGCTAAAAAGACCTCGTGGGTGAGCGCAGGGATGAAAAATGGAGAACCCTTTTTCCATTGATTATCGTATACCTCAGGGATTCTTCTACAGACGTGCACTATTTATATAATGGGTTCTACCTCTGAATTTTGTTGTAATGCTGGATACCCATGCAGCAAGGGGTAAAACAAGCTTATCGTTGGGGAAATAGTTGTAAAGTGTGAGGAAGTCAGAGGACCACATCCGTCAGTGTGGTCCTCTGACTTCACTTGCTGCAGACTTATTTCAGGTCAGTGACTCAAAAAATATTGAAGCTATAGGTTCAGTGTGGTTGCTAGGCAGCTAACATTTTTAGGAGATCAACAACGTCAGCCTACATTTCTCTCTTTAACCTGGCCCTGAGATTTATTATAACATGACAGCACCTCAATGGCTACAATGGTAAATATTTTAGGCCAGGTCGGGTTTAGTTTATTATCATTGGGAGATGTACCACTGACAGTAAGGCTTGATGCTTATGCACAGCAGTGTTCCTTTCTGCAACCTGCTTCCTGGGGCAGAAGAGTAGAATTAGTGCTAGGTCTCTCATTTAAAGAGCACTTTAATTTCACATATAAACATCATGTTTTTTATGCAGCATCGATTCAAATAGCTAGGTTTTCCTGGGATTTCAAATGGGTTTAAGCAACAAGAACAACAGGGCATCACCTTGCTTCAGTCCACCTCACACTGTAATTTCCCTGGATTTTTGTCTTTGTGCCTTTGCTTTACTTCTTATATCTGTAGAATCATCTTCCAATTCCTGTAGCTTTTCTTTATTATGATGCTACAAATAGGGATATTGTATACTCATAAATATTTTTTTACATAAGATTCACTCAACTTTACCCAACATTCATACATTTTCCAATTGATTCCATTAGAAAAATGTGAATCTTGAGTAAAAAGTTGTGTGGAAAAAAAATATAAGTAGACCATTAAGCGTTTTTCTTTACAGAAAAGTTATTTTTGCTCTTTTTATTGCATTAGGATTATGTTATAAGTTCAGTTTAGCTATAAATAGTGCCAAGCAGAATTCTGCTCTTTAGTAGATAAGACTGAGCTTCCAAAAGCTCCGGCTGTTATGCAATTGCTAGGTCAAAACTTTAAAGCCCCTCTCTGGGCAATATATGATTCCCCCTTCACCCCTGCCAAAACTATTGTGCAATGTTTTTTTTTAATGTTCATACCTGGTAAAGCAAGTTATACTTAAGTTTATTCTCCATCCAGGTCCCCTGCAGGTGCCGTTTCTGGGTGTGGGGGGCCACTAAACCAGGGTTGCAGATGGTCCTTTGGCGGCCAGTTACCGACAGTCCCCTTGAGATGACGAGACTCCTTTTCTTGAACCCGAGAGGCCCTTGCTGCTGAACAGCCAATAGGAAGTGTCCAGATCACACAGGCAGTGACGTGGACACCTGGAAAAGGACCCCTCAGAAATGAAGAGAAGAGAGGGCTTAGGACTGGAGCGTCACTTGACCACCGATTTAAGCAAGTAAAAAGGGCATTTAGAGTGAGTCTTTTTAGCAGGCACACAGACAGCTATAAAAACCTGACAAAAGATCTAACCCCTCACCACTCTAAATCCTTTTAGATTTTAGATACTCTTTTTAATGTAGATCATTTCATCCAAAAACAAAGAACAAGAGTAATCGGAAATAGTTGGATGTTTCAATAGGACAAGACTTCGTGCTTGTTTCACACATTTACAGAATACTCTCCAGCTCATCAGGGGTTAACATATTTAACGAACGGTCTCAACTGTGCTTTGTGAAGCAACTTGAGGGGGATCATTGCATGTTTGTGTGGCTTGTCTTATGTTTCATCCAGGTCTCCTATGATGCAATCATCAGGATTCCCTACTGAAATGCATCGTTATGTGGCTACTTACAATTTAACCATTTCATTTTAAGAGTCTTTTAGTGCTGGAAGAGAATAATGTACAAAACTTTACAAGGCTATTTATCCTGCTTATGATCATGTTGTGTATTTTAAATAAATCATTTCTATTGTTGACCCATATCACTCTGAAATCTTAACATACTTGCTTACAACATTGTCCTGTTCCACGTTAGCAGGATTTATTAGGATTTATAGGGTTGGGTGCTTGAAGTTATAATTAGAGAAGAAGGAACTCGTTCACAGAGACATTCACCTGGTCTAAATAGTTCTTCCTCCTTTTAAGGAACATTACTCCATATTAAAGGAGTAGAAAAAAAGAGTGATGCAAGTCTATCACTTTAGCAAGCTTCTTCTTTAACCGTGTCCCTAATTAACACCCTTTATATGATTTTAATTGGCAAATATTTTTATATTTGGCAACTAATATATTGTTGAGTATTTTATATGTCCATAGGTGACAGAAGTAGGAAGTTGATATGAGGACACACGGGGAACGTACTAGATATATAATTACATGAGACTAGACCATCTGTCATTAATCCATGCAAACAGATATTATTGACTCAAATAAAATGAAAGGAAAGAGGCCACAGTCATCATTTAGGAACCATAAAACTAAGCTGCAAAATAGATTACTTAACGTGTAACAGCTACTTACACTTTTCACAAATACACAGTATATGTCAATGTACACATACCTACAGTACATAGGGTATTACACAATATGACTTTGCTTTGTAGACTTTTTTTTCTTTGTAAGTTTCTGTTTTTGGCTAGATGAGGCTCAAAACTCAACTCCAGCCAAACCGGTATTAACACTAAGAAAAGAGAAGAAACGCTTCCATCACCATTGGAAAGATTTCCACTCTAGGTCCCGTCCCTGTGACAGTATGTGTGCTACAGTGCAACATGGTGTTACCAACACCAGAAGTGAGGGGAACTCTTACTATAGGGACAAACACAGCAGTAAATCAGGAGGGATATTCTAACCATTCTGCATCTCCAAACCTAAGAAGAAAAATCTTGGGTGGAATGGGTTTTAAAAATTATAATCAACCTTACTTTTTCTATGGGCTTACTGAACCAGAAGACAGCACTATACAGCAAAATATACAGTAAATTCCCTATATCACCACTTTTATTTAATACATATCCAATTTTGGTTAGCTCTGGAAACTATTACATATTAAATATTTATTTATGTAAACCAAATTATAATAGCATTTTGTTGCCCTATAACCATGGTGTCTGGTATAAAGTGTAGGAAGTGCAGAAATGTAGCTGGACCCAGCACTTGGTATTGGGTAGAGTTCAGGTGACAGGATATCTATTTGTAGTTCATGGGTGAGAAGGCTGTCAGAATTGTTTCTGGTTGGGCATCCTTCTAACTTTCCTACTGTACCAGCTGAAGATTTTTTTTTTCTCTTTGAAGGTCTGCCTGGAGCCTGGTAGAGAGGCTTAGCAAAGATGGTGTAGCTTTCCCACCATGAGTTGCTTCCTGCTGAGTTTACTCATGAATTTCACATTTTCTGTTCCTGGAAAGTATGTAGAAGGATGGCGAAGGAGTGAACTATTGCATGTTTCTGTGCAGAAAAGTTGCAATCTGTGTCTGCTTTTTTCCCCTGTACTTAGACAATATGGAGGCTACCATTTCTGACCTTTCCTTCTGAAAATTTCAGTTGCCTGACTATCATGTTGATCTAATAGCTTCCAAAACTTCCTGAGCCACTGACCTGGTACAGCTATGCAGATCTGAAATTCCAGCTTCACTCTGATTTTCTAATCTACGTGCTTGTTTTGGATCACTGACCCTTTAAAGGGCCTTTCTACTTCAACCAAAAAATTGATGGTTCTTAAATGTATAGGGCTGCTGTGCCTTGATATAACATGGCTCTGGGCTAGAGGTCCAAATCCATTGCAATCCATTATTGTTGAAAGTGAAAAATCCTTTGACATAGTTCTTCTACATTTTGCTGGAAAATAGTAATTCAATCTATGTATTAAAGAACGTTGGAGTGGTTTCACGACAGAATAAAGCTTACTGTGCGAATCCAAGTAGGTCGGCATGCAGTGTAACCAAAGTAATGTAGCTTCCTACAAGTTGTAGCCTTTGCTTTGTGCCTCGTTTTTAATTACTTGCTACATAAAAAAAAGCACCTTTGTGCACAATCAGTGTCATGTGTATAAACTGGAGGAAAGGTAAGTCAACGTTTTACTAGTAGCACCCATTTTTATCATTTTTCTAGTACTTCATTTTAACGCGGGGAACAACAGCATACATCTAAGAAAAGCATAAGTCAGTCGTAGCAAGTAAAGGCCGATATACTGAAACTTTATTTACATACAATTAGTGTATGCGTAACCAAAACTTTTTTATTACCAGTTTTGAACAGGGTAAGAAAGAGTTAAAACAACTGATAGTTGCTTTTTTTGCTGTCTGCATTCCATTAGGGAGATTTCCCTTCACATCCTGTCCTGAGATGTAACACGAAGTTGTTGTCACCACAACAAATGTACCAGTGTATCAGTGTATCAGAAGATTTACCCTTTTCCGGTGAAAAAATAAATAAATAAAAGTTTTGGTTATACATATACTTTAAGTAACATGTTTTAGTTAAACAGATGCACACCATTTATAACCCACTGGCCTGCTTTTGGTGCGATAAGCACCAATATTTAACCTCTTACAACAACAGGTGGTAGTATACAACATGGGCAACCCTCCACGGCCTCAACAACTGCTGAAATAGCTAAGTGAAAAAGTATTCAATACCAGAATAATCTACTTCGTCTATATAAAAATAGTAGATAGCTTATTTGAAAAAAATAAAAGCATATATTAATTATTATTATACAGGATTTAAATAGCGCCAACAGTTTGCGCAAACGCTTTACAGTATAAGGAAGGCATGACAATTGCAATACAATTCAAGATGAGATGGTAAGGAGGACCCTGCCCGTGAGGGCTTACAATCTAAAAGGGAGTGATACATGAGGAGGTAGCTGTGTGGGGAGGAATTGTTGGAGAATTATACAATAAACTGGAAAATGAGGATTTAACTTGCTAGTAGCAACCAATCAAATCTTCATTCACATTTGTGCATCTGCATATTCATGCATTATTTAGTGTGTTGTTGTAGCATGCTGGTTGATGTGCATTCTTAATTCCTTATAATGCGTTTTCATGCTTCCTGTGATTTTATATTTTGCTCAATGACAAGCAGTGTCTGCTGTGACATCTTCCTTGTATCTGCTTCCTGCTTGTTCTGTGTTGTGTAGTTGTGCCTTCTAAGCAATCTATTCATGTCCAGTATGATATGTTATCTGGCAGCAACCGTAGCTACTGCCACTCTTTTTTCCTCCCAGGCCCTCTGGCGCTTTCAGTGATCCTTGTAATTGTGGTCGCTGGGATAGTACAGCAATGTCCTTAACCTCAAAAGCTGTATTAGTTCTTTCACTGGAAACATGGTGTTGTCTGCTTATTCCATCTTCCTATGAAGCCTGGGTAGAATAGATATTGATAAGAGGAGAAGGAGACTGTTATGCGCAGAAACATGGCAAAAACACACTAAAATGCATGAACATGCATTTTCATGTGCTCCTATTGAAGCCTGTGGGGCAATAAATGTAGCACCAAAAGAAGCACTTGCATCTTTTTCAGTCACGCGGCAGCACAAACCCATAGGTGTAACTGTAAACAGGCCCCTCGAAAATAATGGGATTCCTCTTGTTGTTCAGTGTCAGGTAATGGCTGTGTGAACGGAGAATTTCGTTTACCACACATATTACAGTTTAATTGTACATTCTACTTTAGATCTAATAACAACTGTAGTGCCCTGCTTGGCTGATTGCCTATATTGGACAGGTCATCTTATTACATAGGTTTGGTAAATCTAAAGTTCACTGTACAGTCATTTTATCGAAATGTTAAACAAGAAATCTAATTTCCTACTATGCACAGAGTCCTTGACTCTTTTCATTTGTACAGTTTTAATGAATCATCCCCTCTTAAGCAACAACGTGTTCTTGGTAATATAAACGGATGAACAATCTGCCATGATTGCCAAGACAAAAAATGGTATTATAGAGTCCCGGTAACACCAGCACCCATATCTACACCCTATACGAGGGGTGGGCAATTCATTTTCTTGGGAAACTGGGACAGCTGTGGAGGACAAAACCGATAAATGCACGGTACTGCACAACACATTAATTGTGCATTACAGTGTGGCAGGTGCATTGCCATCCAATTGAATGACACCCTAAACGCACCTCCTGTCTGCAACGAGATTGACTCCACCACAACACTCAGTACCATGCATTGCGGTTGAAAGAAAAGCTGCACTGTAACGCACGATAAATGCATTGCATGGTACCGTGTGTTAGTCTCTGCTGGGCAGGAAACACAGATGTCAAACCCCAACCTCCCCACACCCCAAACCCCTCACATACCGTTTTTAGTTTTGTTTTCGTTTTTTCAAAGTCCACAGGCAAGAGCTGCAGGAGAGGAGCTAGAGGAAAACCCTGGACGTCATTGGTTGCTAGGTTCTAGCAACCAATAAATGCAGAGGATGACCTCTGACATAACTGTTTGATAGGATGCTGGAGGTCCTAGCAATCAAGGACCACAGAGAAACATGAACCAATTGCCAACATGCACTGGGCTAGGGCTTGCAGTGGATTAATTGGCCTTGGAGGCCGATGCATCAACTGTCAACCAGCCATAATGGAGAACAGGTCCCTGGGCTGGACAGCCTCAGACCAAAGGTTGGATACGGCCCACGGGCCCTAATATGCCCAGGTCTGCCCTTGACCAATTGTCTTTTTACAAGCCCCAGATCATGAGCTTCGCCCCCCAGATACGCTGTTCAGAATAAGATCTTTGACCAATGTATAATGTGAGCACTAAGGTGGGAAATAAAGGGTCATATTTGGGTCCCATTATCTCCAAGGCCTTGTTTTGGATGGACCCTCTAAGCTCCCCATAGGTACACCATGACAAGAACCTAAATGGTTGCTGTAGGTGAAACCTTCACTCTTCATTTATCTCCAATACATGAGGACCTCAGATCAAAAATCCCTGTTATGCCATTGGTTCTTACTGGACTGATACGATTAAGCGCTATACATACTGTCTCAGCGTACAAAATGGTGTTTGTTCTAGTGATCAAGATTACATTTTACACTGATATGGATCTGAAAACGTCAGAAATCTTCCCTCCAGTTTTATTACACACTGGACACTTAGTTGGAATGGAAATACAACACCATACTATATAATTCAACTTTAATTGGCTTGCTTCTTCTGGTCCTTTAGAGACCAATTACTGTCTTGGAAACCATGCAAGGTGGCTGGGTTGCTGGGACTGGGAATAGGAGCTTTTGAGATGAGTGATTCACGTGTTTAAAAAGAGTTAACCTTTTGTAGGCAAAACAGTCCTTCTACTTTATACAGTATACCGTCTTTTCAACAGCAGAATGCAGTAACCCGTACACACAATTTCACTAGTCTGACTAGAAAAAAGGTGATGAATCGTAACTTCTGATTGCTTGCTACAAGAAAGGAGAGATCATGCTCCATTTTGTTTCCTATTTTTAAGAAATTTGAAGGGGACATGGTCATATCACAATCACATCACACATTTGAGTTTGGTTACTTTTAGGCTGCATCTTCAGAGTCAGAGGTCAACTTCCTGACTTCTCACGTTGTCTTCAAACTCCTTAGGCCCATTCACACCTGTAGGATTATGATGCGCGTTTCCCAATACATTTTAATGCACAAAAGGATTGTCATTCTTTTCCATGGGGCTCATTCACACCTCTAAGCTGTACAGCTGTGCTATTGGACAAATAGTACAGGTGCTTTTTTGTGTGTTTTTGGCCACATGGAATTAATTGGCTGTGTAAGAAAACCATGTGTAAAGTGCATTTTTGCATGTTTTAGCAAATGGTAACAAGTACCCACCCCTAGCAATCTCTGCTTTATTTGACTTTCATTGGCTAAACAAAAAATCAATTCAGGAACAATTCTGGACCCCAACTGAGTCCACATTTGGCCACCTGCAGGAGGCTTGGGGGAGAAAGAGGCTCTCGCATGGTCTGCCCAGATATTTATGCCCTCTTTCAGAATGCACCACTGGCCACGAAACTCCTAGTGATTGGCTGGAGAGACACACATATCCATAACATTCCCTTATTGGTTGCTGTGCTCTGTGGCAAGGCTACACCCAGCATCAGGCAGATGCAATCAATAACAGAATCCTTACGGAAAACCAAATGAGCATAGACAATACAATCAGCCACACTGAATACAGTCTTGGGAAACTAAATTTACGTAGTCACCCCACTTAGGGAAAGGTGGCTACAGTAGAAAAAATACTGTATCTCAAAAATTTGGAGATCTTAAGTCATGTATACATGTATCAAATTTCACAGTGTGGGTGTCATCGGCACCCTTCCACCCGACATCC
Source organism: Nanorana parkeri (assembly GCF_000935625.1). NCBI lineage: Eukaryota > Metazoa > Chordata > Amphibia > Anura > Dicroglossidae > Nanorana > Nanorana parkeri. The sequence goes on along the minus strand of NW_017306757.1, from coordinate 774,535 downwards.
CTCGATCAGCTGATCAAAGGATCCAGTTGGAAAATTCTTGACCAACCGGAGATTGCAGCCAGTCAGCTGCAGCTTCCGTTCTGGTATTCTGACAGTGGTTGGCGGCCGCTGTCAGAATACAAAGAAAACAGCGGGGGTTTTGTCCATCAATGCTCACAAGTGTTGATGGAGAAATCTGTTCTATTTCTTTCGTTCAGCCCGCAGGTTGGACGACAAAAATAGACCCGTGTATACCCAGCTTTAGTTTTATGTCAATTGAGTAGCTATATCCCTGTTTAGGGGTCAATTATCCAAAGCAACATACAAAGTAATTTAAAAACTGTATTCTGCATTTCCTATGCTCTGGTAGGGAACCATGCCCCTCCTAACAACATCCTAACTTGCTGAAGGGATTGTTATAGTGTTATGCTGATCAGCATTTTTTGTCTACATTGGCAATAGTCATAATTGCCTGAGAATTTCTGTAGTGCATAACAGCCAGGGGCATCCCGAGGCCGGGTGTCACCCGTTCTCCAGGCCGGGTGTCACCCTGCCATGTCGTAATCGCGCATGCGCTGCCATTTGATCGCTGCCTGCCGGCGGCCATCTTGGTGATGGACGTCGACAGAGAGAGGAGGGGACGTTCACCTGGCAGGATGAGGTATGCCGCCGGGTCCCCTCCTCTCTCCTACGCACGAAAAGAAAAACCTTGCCACACTCCTTACCGGCACCCCTATAATATATAGGCGGGTGCTCGAAATGACCGCGGATGGTGCCGCCACATGTAGATAGTTTAGAGGATGTCACCAGCACACCACACGATGATAATCAGCAAGTGTTCATTTATTGACAATCGCTGTCTCTCATTACCAAGCGCTTTCAGGGCCACACAGGGTCCCCTTCATCAGGCTCAGAGATCATCGCTGTCTCTCATTACCAAGCGCTTTCAGGGCCACACAGGGTCCCCTTCATCAGGCTCAGAGATCATCGTGTGGTTTTCTGGTGACATCCTCTAAACCCTCCTCTCTCCTGACACTGTCGGGCTCTCGGTCCATGAGTCGAGAGCTTGACTTTTTAGAGGGGGTGACACCAAAATGACTGTCAGTCATTTTGGTGTCACCCCTGCAATGGTTACAGTTCATGTACCCATTGCACTCCTGACCGCTCATCCATCAAGATAACATGGGTGCTCGGTAGTCGACGGATGACCACCATCACAGTGATACAAAAGAATGTGGACACCGGCACTCCAACAGCAGGTAGAATACGTCTATTTATTGACGTAAATGCAAAAAAGTAGCGTAGTACACCTAGTGCGACACCACTGTAACAGCATAAAGTAGCATAGATCTCTACGTATAAACTATTATGTTTAAGTATATGTACACCCAATCACTAAAATCACATACAATCTTTAACAAGGTAATATAATCACTTTCATTATTTTTAAAATCCAGATGACAAATGTTTTTTTGTTGTTTAGGCACCTTCTGTGTTCTGGTGACAATGCAATGAGTTGTCACCCTGCCACACAAGCTCCTGACTACAAGTGGCTTTTTCAACACACATTATGTGGGCATGGTCCACTATTGTCTCCATGAGAAAACCCATCCTGAAATATGTTATGTAGCCATCGCTGGAGTTCATGAATGTAGACAGGCAGTGGTTGCAAAGAGGCTGCAAAAGATCAGCAGCACTGAGATGCAACAAAGGATGAGATAAAGAAGAACATTTTTATTTTTAAAAAGTGAATTGGTCATAACGCACAGTGCTTTAGCAAACTAAATGTCATTCCGTTAGTGTAAACATCAATTTTAAGTGTTTCACATTCTTATGGCGGAAATATCCATATCTACCATTAGAGTAATGATAGATGGGGCTATTCTTCTTTCCAGCATGATTCAGGCGCTCTTGTACAGTTTCTTTTCATTGTGCATACCTGACTTACAGCCAGGGGGCATGAAACATCATTCTGGAGAGAACCATTGAGAACTTTGTGCAGGAACCCTTAAAAAATTAGTTTCACTTCTCCACCCAAGAGCTTAGAGTTGACGTGTCCTGAACTGCACGCAATCATTCAGTAGGACACCCGGCATGCTCGCATGTGTGAGTGTGAAGACATGTTTTAAGTTCTGCAACTTTGAGGCCTCCTTCCATGTGTGTGTGGGAGGGAAGATTGCGATCTTGTATTATTACTCATTCTTTTCCTCTCCTTTGATCCTGGAGGTTATATAGATTCTTACACATTCTAAGCTTCAGGGAGGAAAGTGGCAGCAATCCCTAGAGCCTTCATATCTTTATTAGGCTCTGTGGTGAAATGTCGGGATTTATCTGAAGAATAGCTCAATGATGGGTTAGCTATTCTTTTTTTTTTTTTTACACATATTCAACAGTAATTCTGGGCAACACGTTGAAGTATTCAGCAAAGTACTATCCAGCAAACAAAGCAAAAGTGATCAAATTAGAAAACCCACTCATTTTACTTGAGTTCAAGTAGTATTAAGCTCCCAAATGTCTTTCAATAATGAATCCAAATCAAACAAATATACAGTACATTGCCCAGCAAAGTATTTCTTTACGTTCTTGCCCAAGCACTTACAGTCATCATGTTTCCAAACAACTCTAAATCTATCAGCTCAGCTTCACTGAACTTCCTGTCCAGTACAAGATCACAAGAGACCGAGCAGTCTACAGGCAGGGCCGGATTTCCCACAAGGCCAACCGAGGCCCGGCCTTGGGGCAGTAGGGAGTAGAGGGGCAGCAGGGGTGTTGAATTCCTATCCCCCAACGACGCTCGGGACATGCAGTTCCGGGCGCTGGGCAAGTAGTTGTTATCTACATTTAGCTCGGGGAAGCCGCCTCTTGTTTTGTACAAGTGATCTCGGCGATGTCGCTGTATGCAGCCTGTATACAGTGGGGCTCATTGAGGAGCCTTGTATTGGGGCAGCAGAGAGAGTAAATCCGGCCCTGCCTGCAGGACCTGCCCATCTACTAGCTTGGAGAAGGGAAGAAGGGGGATCGGTTACTATGCACAGCTGCTCCAGATTTTGTCTGTTCTAGTTTTAGTAAATCCCCCCCCCTGCAACTTTAAGCTGTGGCATTTAACAAGGTGAAAGTAGAATTAAACTTTCCTTCTTTTGCATATATCTACTGCTAGCAAGCAGTAGACATATGCAAAAACATTGAAAAAATAAGAGTAACGTACCTCTTGTCGCCACCGCTCGCTCTCGGCTGAAGATCTGGAGCTTCTCAAGCAGCCGTGCAGAAGAATGAGAGCAGGCTCATGCGCAGTACAGATCTTCGGTGGGGAGAAGAGGAGAGACACAGTGGAGGTGAATGCACGCAGTCGGGAGCATGCACGCTGGACAGACACCGTGGGACCCAAGGAGTCTGTGCTGGATCAGATGATATAAGATGCATCTTGCTGCACTCCTTACCGGTGCAAAGTAACCTGTATTCAGGTCTGTGCTCGTAATGACCACGGATGGCATGGTGAAGTACATCAAAATTCAGGAATGTCACCAGCACACCAATATAATGTGAAATTAGTCACATTTATTCCATTGAGTCCATTTAATGACTTAAGATTGTCATGCAAAGGCCTGAATTTTGCGCTGGATCAGAGACTGCGACCAGCACTGGAGGGATTGCTGAATACAAGTAGGAGTAAGAAGATGATCAGATCAAGAGGCATAATTCAAGGTAAGTCCTTACAGCAGCATGGGGGGGGGGGGGGGGAAAGGAAAAATAATTGTGATTTTAATGCCACTTTAATTTTGGTGTCATACTGCTAGTGGAGTATTCAGAACATGGAATAAACAAGTAGCTGCGTAAAAATATAATAGCATTATTAGGACCTTTTGGGTTGGGAAGAAATACAACAACTACATATATTCTATTCCAGTCCTGGAAGATGTAAGAAACTGTCAAATGTTTCAGGCTACCAATGCTCGCCCAAAATACATGTATCAGCTTCAGTTATGGGAGAGTTGGCTTTTAAAATATTGTCAGCAAAGAGAAGCTTCCCATGGGCAAGACTGACATTTTAGGTCACATTACTGAATTTCTTTTTTACACTGAATTTAGAAAAATGCACTGCAAGCAAAGAATGCATACATCCAGTCACATTTGGTTCACAGTGTGCAGCCCATGTGTGATGGCTTCCCACAAACTGATTATTCCAGCTAGCTGCTAGAGGGTAAATACTAACACTTTGATGCCGTTGTTGAAAAAGGCCAAAGTGACTCAAAAATATGCACATTAAAGCAGGTATGACAATAAATACCGTACGCGGGGACGATGGAGTCACAAAGGCAAACACACCCAACGGATGATATTGTACCTGCTTTCATTGTTAACCTTGACCTTCCACATTACCACGTAGTAGATAACTCCTTAGCTATTCAACACAGTAAAAGCAGTTTAGGAGTATAACAAAATTAGATGACACATCATAATCTGACAACTGAACAATTGTTTTCTACCCGATTCATTTGGTTTGAGTTAGGATGTTTATATAGTTGAGGCAAGTAATAGTAAAAGAGCTTGGATTTCAACAAGTAAGTTTAAAGGCCGGTGCACACCTAGGCGACACCCCACCGAGCACGATTCTGCATGGATTGCCGTGCTGTCAGGCGTGCATCATGTGCACCGATCGCGCTGTGGGTGCCGTTATTTTAAAATCGCACCCCAGTTGCGCCGGGCGGATCGCGCGGTTTCCCGCCGCATTCCCCACCGTGCTTCGGCACACACCGGCTAAAACAGCCGTGCATCGTGTATCGCACGGCGATACTTGTACCTTTTTTCTGCGATTTTCTGAGTTAGTCGTGTTCGGAAGCATGGGCTGAAGCACGGCGGGAAACCGCGCAATCTACCTGGTGCGACTGGGGTGCCATTGGAAAATAATGGCACCCACAGAGCGATCGGTACACACCTGGGGGACTCCTGGCCGCGTGGCAATCCGCTCGGAATCATGCGCGATTGCCGTGCAGTGGGGTGTCGCCTAGGTGTACACCGGCCCTTACTGAGGCTAGGTTCACACCCAGGCGATTTATTGTGTGGATTTTGCCACGCAATATTGTACAAAACAGAGATTTGCTCTCCGGTCTATGGAAGTTGCTCACATCTTTGCGACTTGTCGCGCGGTAGAAATCAGCCTGTATCACAAAAAGGAGCAGGAGCTATTTTCAGACTGTTGTCACGCGTTTTGGGTCCCACAGACATCTCTATGCATTGAAAATTGCGTGACAACCGCACCATTTTTAAAGCAAAATCGTACAAACAAAAACGGCTCACCAGCTTAATCGTCTAGGTGTGAACCTAGCCTCGGGCTAGGTTCACACCTAGGCGATTTATCGCGCGGATTGGGTCGCGCAATATCACACAAAACACAGATTCACATTGAAGTCAATGGAGGCGGCTCACACTTTTGCGGTTGTTGCGCGGACGAAATCGCCTGTCGCGCGAAAAGGTGCAGGAGCTATTTTTAGGCAGTTGTCGCATGGTTTGGGTCCCATAGACATCTCTATGCATTGAAAACCGTGCGACAACCGCGTGGTTTTCAATGAACATTTGCGTGATCGAAAACGCGCGGCAACAGCTCAGCATCTGAATCGCCTGGGTGTAAACCTAGCAGCTGGCTATACACTGTATGAATTTAATTTTGTACAGTGTATGGCCAATTTAGGTTCATGGAACAGTTCTTTATTAATCAATCGAAACTCGTTCAGTGGCTTGTTATGTCATCACCCTTCCATCCGGCATCCTTCGATGGAAAACTTTAGGCTTGCGGTTCAGTAAAAAGTCCAGGTACCAAGAGCTGGAGGTTACAGAAAAAAAAGAAAATAGTAATGGGGAACAAAACAACATATACAATATATATTTCTGCAATGCAAAAATGTACAATACCCAGACTATCAGCACTGGTAGCTTAAAGAAGAACTCCAGGAAATCTTTTTATCACCCTGGCAGTGGGGCTACCCCCACACTGCAATGGTTAAGTTCTCATTTGTGTCTAGGTGCTAAAATAATACAATTATACACACCGGAAGCTTCAAGCCAGCCAGCTATCACAGTGCTCCCTCCAGCCTGTTTCCCTCTCTCTGCAGCATTGGAATCTTCTTCAGTGTCCTCATGTATATATACAATGTGATTTATGGGACCTTAGACCACTGCATGTAGGGGGAGAGATGTTGGAAGGACCGTTCTAAGAAGAAGCGGAGCTTTGGGTGAGTCTAACTTTTTTTTTAACCTATACGCAAAGAGCACTTAACTCTTGCAGTGCAGGGGTAGTCCCACTGCAAGGGTTAATTAAAAAAAAAATCCTGGAGTTCTTCTTTAACACCTGCTATGGCTATTCAACAAGCTCCCTTTGGCTGGGCTGATGTTTAGGTATCAAGTCATGACTTGGTGTTGACATAGGGTTGGGGGGACTCTCTTACCCTCCATATAACAGCAGTGGGTGTCTGAACACGGTTAGTGGCTGGAATGCACTGGATTGCATAATTAAGCATCCTTGCATTCTGGGACGGGATGGGGTGTGGCGGTGCCACTCAAGTCAATTTGCACGCACCAGATGGCGTGGCACAGCAATGCCAGCGGTGTGATCACAAAAAATAGTGCATGCACTATTTTTTGTATGTGCACTATGCACTATGTTTTGCAATCGCAGGTGATCGCACTGAGGTTGGGAAGCGTGGCTGAGGTGCCATTGACTTGAATGCCACCACCACCCACCCCAGAACACAGGGAGACTTTTTTATGCAATCCAGTGCGTTCCAGCCACTATCCATGCTGGAACGCACTGGTTGTGGTGTGAACAAGCCCTTGTGGATTGGAAAGTTGCAATATATTACATTTTTTGTTTTTGAGTTGGGATACACTTTAATACTAACAGAGCTATTCACAAAAGTGTGAATGGTTTGGAGAAGGCAGGAGAAGTGAACAATCTAGGCCAAGAAAATCTCCCCAACTACAGTATATAACTACAGTAATAAACTGACAGGTATTTTAACCGCTTCCTTACTCTATAGCCCAAACATTTTCAGGGTTATTCACAAAAGGTTGAAGAATTTGGAGAAGGCAGGAGAAGGGAACAATCTAGGACAACATAGCTGATCTGGAAAAATTCTCCAATTCAGCTCACTTTCCAGTTCAGCTATGTTGTTCTAGAATGTTCACTTCTCCTGCCTGTTCCAAACTCTTCGGCCTTCTGTGAATAGCACTGTTAATCTGGTACATAAAATGCTGGTGGTTTCTGTCAAACTATTGACACTAACTGGCTGTTAAAAGAAAAACGATTTTGCATTATTATAGAGGAGACGTGACTGCTATTAACTTGTCTACTTTCTGAAGCAACGTGTGACAACAACTCTTCATAAATATCTGTGACATCAAAAACTGTTTAAATATGTTTAGTAAAATGTATTTTTACAGAATACGTGGAATAAGGTAAAAGAAAAAACCATTACACATATAGCTCGGGGCATCTTACAACCTACATGCAGATTCCTCATAGGTAAAAATAAACAAATTGAAGGATCCTAAAATCAACTATACAGTATGTCGTTTGACTGTCAAAAGTCAAATACAACAAAACCACAATACACAAGCATCTACCTGTACATTCTGTCTATTGCAGCCTAATCAGCTTGTTCCATGGGGTATTCAAATGGGCTGTGTCAGTTTTTCTTGCAGCAGACATTTGCCTGCCAAATTACAGCCAAATTGGATCCATGAAAGGAAATTTGTAGGACAGGTGGCCTCTGATTTGCGTTATCGTGTTCCCAAATAATGGGTTGGAAGATACAGTCCTGTTTGTAGCTATCCTGCTGCAATTTATTTTGTATTCTTAAGCCAAACTCCAAGCAGATATAAAAGACACAAATTAATACAGCTTAGTATTAATGATATTATAATTAATTATCATTAAATTTATTTTTTACATAAGCAGTGAAAATACCTGAATTTGACTTGGTATCATCTTCTTGCTATACACTGCACAGCTCAGCTGTATAAATCTCAAAACTGTATGGACAGTAATACAAATTGTTTTTGCAGGTAAACCAGCTTCCATATTTGTTTTTATTTTGTGCCTTTGCCTGGACTTCAGCTCTGAAATGCTGTAATAGTGGTTCTTAAGTCGGGTATACACACTTCTATTTTCTTTGTTTAACTTGCTGGCTGAACAAAGAAAATAGAACAGATTCCTCCATCATTGCTGACAAGCATAGATCGAGGAATTGCCTGCTGGTTCCTTTGTATTCTGACAGCGGTCAGCGGCTGCTAGCGTATACTAGCGGCTGCTAGCTCTGTTCGGCTGACAATTTTCCAACATGCTCCTTCGATCAGCTGTTCGAGGGATGCCGGTGGCAAAGGTGCTGACAGCGGCACTCACACATCGAAATGTGTGCTGCACTGTAAAAAGTAGAGCATGCTTCAGTGCAGATAAATGCAGCACATGCAGAGCCAGGGCAACGCGCTCGTGTGACCTGTCCTCATTGATTTTCATTTTTTTTATTGTTGTGCATTTGGAATGTGCTCAAAAACGCATCTGGTGTGAATGGAGCCAAATCAGCTACAGCAACAATTTTTTTTCGTTTTGTGCTAAAGGTTTTATATACATGAATGGGCAGCACAGTGGCGTAGTGGTTAGCACTTCTGCCTTGCAGTGTTCAAATCCTGGCCACTGTTCGAATCCTGGCCAGGTCACTATGTGCAAGGAGTTTGCATGTTCTCCCTGTGCTTGCGTGGGTTTTCTCCGGGTACTCTAGTTTCCTCCCACACTCCAAAGGCATGCTGGTAGGTTAATTGGCTCCTCTCTAAAGGTGGCCATACACTTTACAACCCTTGCAAGACTTTTGTCTTGCGAGGGAAGTAAGGTACTTAAAAAAACATACGATCTGCCTATCTTGCATAGGCAGATCGTACTTGCGATGATCGCAAGCCACGCCCCCCTGAGGGGCCAGCTTCCGATGACTGCAATGCCGAACGGGCAGTGTGCGCTTGCGCACACCGTCCCGTCCGGCTTCTACCTCACGAACATGCTATACACCCGCCGAACATCGTACGATGCTCGGCGGGTTTTGAAATATGTTCGTAAGTTTAAAGTCGTGTGACCTTACAGTAGTAGAGGTCGCACAGCTTCCACACACCTTACGATAATCGTGCAATCGTGGGATTTCCCGCAATTATCGTACGATTATCGTAAGGTGTGTGGGGACCTTAAGTTGGCCTTCTATGTATGCATGCAACATAGGGACCTTAGATTGTAAGCTCCTTGAGGGTAGGGCCTGATGTGAATGTGCAACTATGTAAAGTGCTGCGTAAATTGTCAGCGCTATATAAATACCTGTAATAAATGAATAAAAGCTGACCATTGTAATCACCCCTATCTGTCATTTGCTGAAAACCTTGGTCTGTTAAATGAAGCTGAAAAATAATACACCTACGGGCCGGATCACAAGGAGAAAGCAAAGGGAAAAAAAAAAAACCCTAAAAAATAAAACTAGTGCAGCCACCACACCTAAGAACTGATAAGCTGCAATATTTAAAATTTTTGCTTTTTAGTTTAGATTTGATTTAAAGGGGAACTATAGTGAGTGTAAAATGTAATCCTCTCAATAGTTTGAGTCGGTGTGTGAAACTGTAGCTGTCACATGCTGGCTCTATAGCTCGAGTGATCACAAACCTCTCGCTCAGCTTTCGGTCTCTTTTCACTGCAGAGAGCAATGACTGTCAGTCACCGCTCCCTGCAGGGATTTCCCCTCCCCTCTGTTCCTCCAGTGCTCATTGGAGAGACAGACAGGGGAGGGGGCGGGCACAGCTGACTCTGTTTCTAAAGAGGCAGAGCCAGCTGTCAATCAGGCAGCGGGTTGCATCCCAACAATATTGTCAGGATCTTTCCCGGCTACAGTGTGGCTCTGCACTGTCAACATATAGCAGTGGCCCACTATATGCTGAGTTTGGGGTCACAGGAGGACATCAGTAAATACACTCCTGTGACCCAAAAGAGAACTAATGCAAAAAAAAGGTTTGGCTATAGTTCTCTTTTAAGTGTATTTTCCATGCAATGTTTTAAAGTGAAAGACACTCAATTATGTTCCAAAGATAAAATCTACATAACGTGTTTGAGAACCTATATTATGATTATTAATGATATTTTATATTGTTTGTGTAGTGGCTTCTCTCACAATTAAGAAGATTAGTGGTTGAAGGTGTGCCATCCTTTCAGCTGTAGTTGAAGCCCTCTGGTTAAACTGAAAATGAAATGATGGATTGGGTTTTAAGCTATACTAAGACTGAATTAATCCTGTATATCGAGATTATTCCAGACAAGTTGAACTAGTATTGGCTCTTATCTTACTGGTTTTCTACAGGTAAGGAAATATAATGAGGGCAGAAACAGATCCTGGGTATAAATCCGGGTATTTCCTGTAGGACTATAATACCACAGTTTTAAGATTTGCAGGGATTACATAGCCTCATAGCTGCCACTGGCGCACTCTTAAGAAATTAGGCTGCTTGCCGTTTTTTTCACTAATGAGCTCATTCTAATTAGACAAATCAATGATGTGATTACGGTGCTCTAATGATCTAATCAGCATGAATATCATCAACTTATTTAGAGTACAAAGTAAAGCTTCACTTACTAGTATTGATGAGTCAAATGTCTGATTTTGCTATTTTAACATGAATTTACCAGTGCCAAACTATTTACACATGCATGTGCTAGAAAACCCAAATGTATAACATTATTAGGGGCTACCCCCGCACTGCAAGGGTTAAGTGCCCGTTTTGGTCTAGGTCAGAGGTAGGCAACCTTGGCTCTCCAGCTGTGCTGAAACTACAAATCCCATCATGCTTCTGTCTCCAGGAGTCATGCCTGTGGCTTGCAATGCCTTATGGGATTTGTAGTTTCAGCACAGCTGCCAACGTTGCCTACCCCTGGTCTAGGTGCTAAATAACCTGATCACCTGATCCTCGGACCCAGCTTGCTCTTAGACCAGTCCTCCCAGATTCTCTTACCCTCCCCTCCAGCAGTCTAAGGTCTTGTGAGTCATCACGTCCAAGAAACTGATCCTTGGATCCTTGGACATAGGGTTGCCAACTGTCCAGGATTCATCTGGGTTTTGAATGCTGTGTCCGGGTTTCATGGCAGCAGAAACCCGGACACAAGATGTCAGGCAGACAGGGGCAACCACAGGGAGCTTTGTAACAGCTGTTTGGCTCCAAGGATCAAGTGAGCATAACTTTGTTATTTTTGTACCTAGACCAAAACGAGCACTTAGCCCTTGTAGTGGGGCTACCCCCACACTGCAAGGGTTAAGAAAAGTTTGGCACAGAGTTCTTCTTTAGGCCTGATTCACACCTGGGCGTTTTACATCGCGTTACTACACGCTGTAAAACGCTCAACATGTGAAAACCAATGATTGCCTATGGGTATGGTTCCCACTAGGGGCATTTTACAGCGTGTAGGAACGCGCTGCAAAAGTCCCTACGCCCAAAGAAGTACAGGAGCTTCTTTGGGGCGTTTTGCCGCACGTTTCCATTGGTATTCCCCAGTGTGGATCAGGGTTAATAAAGCGTTAACCCCGAGCAACACTCGGGAATACAGCGTACAGGTCTTACCTTGTCCGCGATCCCCGCTGTGTCTTCGGCGGCTGCCGACTTCCGGGTTCCGTCCCTTGCGAGCGGCCGTGTCGCAGTGGGCGGAGCCGGCGGGAAGTTTAAAAGTGAAACTAAAAAAAAAATAGTTTTTTTTAAAATAGAGAAAATAAAGGAAAAAAACAAAAAAGATCATACCGCCAGTGAAACGCGCGTTTCACTGAACGAAAAAACGAGCTGAAAAACGAGCATTAAAAAAAACGCCCAGGTGTGAACCCAGCCTAAAAGGGAGATGGTTCTAATAAGCATGTATACCTCCATGATAATGCATAGGGTATGCATGTGACCAGTAATAGCTGCAGGTGTTTTTATATAACCGGCTTGCAGATCAGCAAAACGTTTCCCAGCACACTCACCAGCCAGCATGCAAAAAAAAACTTGTCTCACCGCTAAGGTTAAAAACAGAGGTTTATATACTGGAAGTCAAGTTACGGTGGGTACCGCTGGGTTGCATGTGGCAGCACGAACAGCAAAGGGAAGTCCATTAAACTATATGTATAGCTCCAACATTTTTTGTAGTTTTGGATAGAGTGGGGAATTGTTAAAACCCCTCTCTTTGCTGTCTGATTCCCACTAGGGAAATTTTCCTTTACTTCCTGTGCTGAAGACACAACAGGAAATAAGAGGGAGTCTCACCAAAGTAAGGGGATTTCTGGAACATTTATCCTTGTTGGATTATTTCCACTTATCTTTTACTCGGGTAGCAACTCGGTCACCAGGATGTATAGAGGGTGTTACTCCCCAGCAGGGGCAAAGGTGTACAGAATAGACGCAGGTAACTTCAGATAATCACTCATCACATTCATTGGTAGTTGTTATAAATTCTTAGTATTTATTTTTAATGAAAACCACACACATGTCCGTTTACATCCAACTCCCGATAAACGAACATGGGTCCGGTAATTTTAGTTCTTCCATCGTAAGATGAATGAAAAAATTGGATGGACATGGATGTGACATTGGTGACATATGTTCCGAACTGCTCCGATCAGCTGGGGATCCGTGCACACTTCCCCTCCTGATCGGAACTGAAGGCACCTGTGTGAAAGGGGCCTAAAGGTGGCCATACACTCTACAACCATCGCAAGACTTTAGTCTTGCGATGGTTGTACAGGGATTAAAAAAACGTACGATCTGCCTATCTTGGACAGGCAGATCGCACTCTCGATCATCGCAAGCCCGCCCCCCTGAGGGGCGGGCTTCCGATGACCGCAATGCTGAACGGGCAGTGTGCGCGTGCGCACACCGGCCCGTTCGGCATTTGTCTTCCGAGCACCGTTCTAACCAGCCGAGAATCGTACGATTCCCGGCTGGTTTTCGAACATGCTGGTTCGACAGAAGACGTGCGACCGTACAGTAGAAACGGTCGCACGTCTCCGTTCACACTGCTCGATTATCGTACGAAAAACCGATCGCATACGATTATCGTACGATAATCGTGCAGTGTATGGGCACCTTTAGGGTTATAGCAAAATAGAGTAGATTATAGGCCATATTTATCATCAGACAGTAGGTGATCAGATTTATAGTTTGGATTTACAGTTTGCGTTTTTGTATTGTTGTTTATAACTAGCTCTGCTGCTTCCTCCAACCACTCACACTTGTGGGATGGCTTTCCTTGCACATGCTGATCCTTTGTGAAAAGGAAATCTTTAATTTTTCATTTATGTTGCACACCACCATTTGCAAAAGCTCAGCTTTGGAGTCCCACAGAGTCTAAGGCTGGGCACACACCTTACAACCATCGCAAGACTTTCGTCTTGCGATGGTTGTAAGGTATTTAAAAAAACGTACGATCTGCCTATCTTGCATAGGCAGATCGTACTTGCGGTGATCGCAAGCCACGCCCCCTGAGGGGCGGGCTTCCGATGACCGCAATGCCGAACGGGCAGTGTGCGCTTGCGCACACCGGCCCGTACGGCTGTTATCGTACGGACATGCCACAAACCCGCCGAACGTCGTACGATGCTCGGCGGGTTTTCGAACATGTCCGTAAGTTCAAAGTCGTGCGACCTTACAGTAGTAGAGGTCGCACGGCTTCCACACACCTTACGATAATCGTACGATCGCGGGATTTCCCACGATTATCGTACGATTATCGTAAGGTGTGTGGAAATTGTCCAAAGATGTGACAATTAGATCCACTTAACTGCCACCCCTGTTTTCATGTTTGACAGTTATATGCATTAGGACAACTCATGCAACACTGCCAGGGGTTCTTTTAACAGTCAACTTTTATTTATAAGGCCTAAAGCCTATCTCCAGGGAAAAACAAAACTTCCCTTGCAGTGTGGTTGCAAGGATTAAATGCTTGCTTAGGTCTAGGATTCCTGGATAAAGGAGTTTTACTTACCTGATTCCCACTCTCCCCGCAGTGGGCACTCACCTCTTCTCCCCTACGTGTTGGCTTGTGCACTGTCCATCAGTGTCCTCATGTACAGTATATAGCAAGGCTTTGGACCCTTTACATGATGCCGTCAGCGGGCCTTCGACTGCTGGAGTGTAGGGGAGACAAGACTGCAGGTGCCATTCTTGAAACCTGCGGGGATCAGGTAAGTAAAAGGTGGGTTTCCCAGGTACCCTAAACCTAAATGGGTATTTACCTCTTGAAGTGCAGGGGCAACCCCTCTGCAAGGGAAGGTTTTTTCCAGAAGAAAGACTTTAAACTAGGGATGCAGAGATACTTTTCGAGTACCAGTGCAGATACTTGGCATTTTCATAAGAACTACCAGGGTTGCAGCGGTTGCAGCTGGGACCTGGCTCTGGCGCTCCACCACTGTCCTGAAATCATTAGTCTGTATTGTTTTAGAAAAACTGTCACATGACAATAAACAAAAATGTTTCAGTACTCGTACTTGTAAGTACTCGGCAAGTACCAGTACTCGTACTCGCAAAACTGGTATCTGTGCATCCCTTTCTTTATATTTATAAAAACAAAATCATACAATAAAACAGAGATGTACAAATCCCAGGAGCTCCGTGTGCTCCTTACAAATGACAGCGGCCTCCTAATTTTTGAATTTTTCTCTAGTCTAGTCTTGGAGCTCAAAAGTATCGGTACATGTACTCATACTTGTAGCGAGTACTGTACTTGGTATCTGTGCAACCCAACTTTAAACCTTTTTTCCAAAAGAATGTTGGACAAAAAATAGCTGATGTAATTTGTTTGTCACTTAAAGTCCATTTTGAACTACATATCCATGTCAACAGGGTGACAACTCTGCTGCATAATTGCACTGCAGAACGAACAGCATTGTCATTTTGTTACAGGACGTGGACAAATAATGGATCTACCAGCAGGATCAACATGTAATAAAAATTGTTTTTTTGTATGCTAGTGACTGCTTTATATACTGTATGTCACTTATGGTTTTGCCCATATTCACACTTTAATAGCGATCTGGGTTTGGGGACCCTCTTATATCATGTGGTAAGTGCATATGACTGGTGCTCATATATCTGGTACATAACAGTAGAATCATTGTTTTCAGCACAATCCTCTTTCATTTTTAATTTCCTACATGCCCATAAAGCCAGGCTGGTGTGATTTTAGCTGGCCCAATTATACCATAAATGCAGTCTGCGGATATGTTTAAATAAAGGATGGATCCTGCCTCAGTATTGTTTTCAGTGCACCTGTGAAACCTGCTTAGCATTCTCACCCTCCATTAACTCATGTATGATCTCCTGCTGTAATATAAGAAGAGATTACCCAGTGCATTGCATCAGACTGTGGGGGGACATGAAAAATCTATAGTGTCAGTTTAGCCCATATCTGTGTGCATGGACCCTAGGCCTTTTTGACAGGTGTGAATCAGTGAATCCAGCCGTCTGGGAATTTGAGTTCTTCCATAGTGCATTGACTTTTCCCCCCTGATTTAAGGTGCAGAAGGTGATTAAAAGAGATGTGACAGATAGCAGATGGGACAGAGAGACTATCATGCTGGCAGGGGGTAGAAGAAGATATCTTTTTAAAGTGGACCAAGCATCTGATATATTTTTTCTTTTTTAGGTTCATGCAAGCTAAGTATTGTGTATGTGTAACACTTGCAGGTATTTATTACATATCTAAGGGATCATAGTTCTCCCCCTGACAATGCCTTTATACACTTTTATCTACAGAAGGATGGAACCATCTTTGTTCAGGCATCATCTAGAGCCTTGGTTCTCAACTGGTGGGTCGTGACCCAAAAGTGGGTCACGACCCCGTTTTCAGTGGGTCGTCGCGTGCCCTTCACTTTTCTATGCGAGAGGATCCTCAGCCTCCCCCTAGCGTAGCAATATCGCACCGGAACGCATGGTACCGCAATGCCGTGCACTCCATTGCAGTGCGACTTGGGTCGCCACTCAATGTCCAAGGACAAATGTGGGTCCTGAGGTTACATAGGTTGAGAACCACTGATCTAGAGTCAACATCTACTCTTCTGAACTAGAGCCTTCCCCTACATGACACACCCATGCATGCCTGGTGCATGTGCTGTAGCCATTTTATTCTTTACTGTGGGTACATCATGACTGTCAGAGATTATATTTAAAAAGCCCAGTGTAAGCTGCTGCCTATCTCTGTTGCACCTGTGACTTGCTACAAAGTAACAGTGTACAATCTAAGTGATCACAGGGGGCAGAAAAACTTTAGCCCATATTTCTCGGACTGCAGGAACAATCCCTCGACTCCATGACAGCTTTTTAATGACACATACCTTTGCTGTGCTCACCCACCTCGCCCTTGCCAATACCTGGTACTTCTAGGTATGGCGGAAGCTTGTGACCATCTCTCCTTTCTCCCATGATAAGGTGTTCAGAGATGCCTGAGTGCTGTCACATGGGATCGGGTCATTAACCCTGTGTTAGCTCCAATGCAGAGCTTACACTGGGCTTTTTTACTATAGGCTCTGACACACAAAGAAGATGATGGGGGAGAGCAGAGAAGACATGTATCAAAAGAACCTGTCACTTTGCCCTGTATATGCAATTGGACAGTTTCTCTTTAAGGTGTCCATAGACATTAGGTTAGATTTGTGATCTAGCATGTCTTGGCTAGATTGTTTAAATAACTAATGGCTATGGGGCAGCGAATCACAGCCCTAAAAAATGTTTTTAGGGAACAAAACAATTGCAAAGCGTAGAAATCTCTATTATTCCCCCAAAAGCAGGAACTCCATCCTCTATCGTCACATACGGGAATGTTTGGACGATTAAAGCGCCCCTGTTTAGGGGACACATTGTGAGAACGTCAGGCTGTTCAGACTGTTGTCTATAGCCAGCTTTAGTGGATCACTTTTTTGCCTTTAATACCTGTGTGAATAAACTGAATAAAGAATATTTCATCCAATGAGACATCAAATTCTACACACTTCAAGACTTTATATGTAAACTTTTTTTTAATCATTACATGCATCTGTAGACACACATGACTTGAGAATTCCCTTGGCATTCACCATGTCATTCTTAACCATGGGCACAGATGTCTGTATAGTATTAAAATGTCTTTGTGTACTGGTGTCAGATGACGAAATAACAGTGCTAGTTGTATACAGCAGGCCTAAAAAGGGTTAAATGCTTGCTTAATTTCTCCAAAGCCAGTTTAAGTTTCATCACAACTCGTTAACAGGTGCTTTACATTGTTATTCCATGGTTTGCACTTGGAGGCAGGAGGAGGGGGTGGGGGGTTACACTATAATTTGTTTTCCAAATTGCACCCATTCATGGCTGAGGATAATGAAAGCTTAGCACCCGATTGGAAACCAGATGTCACAGTACCTTCTAAACAGGTCTTCGTTAAAAAAACACCATTAAATTGAGCAGATGCCTCGGGATGCCCTTCTTTGTACATCTGACTCCCAAATATTTAACAGATTGTTCGACTTGTAGGAGAAGTATTGTGAGAATTGTGTTAAAAAAAAAATAGTTTTCAGAACGTCCATTTGATTTTTGAATAGTTAATGGGGTCAAATACATGATTGTTTTTGGGGCAGAGGGAAATTTTTCTTGAATTAATGAAATTCTAACAGTGAATGTAAATTTTCATTTGAGAAACTCCATTCCTTCCAAAATAAAATGTTAAAATCAAATCAAATTTTATAGAACATTCGTCAAATATTAAATACTTTGATGAGATTTGTCGTATGAACATTCATAGGAAAATCTACCACTGTAGGACCAGTTTAAAGCTGGATTTTGGGTTATTTGTTTGTGGTCCCTAACGTTACCAAATCTTTACAAAAATAAAAAGAAATTTCTAAGAAAAAATGACCAAACCAAAAACAGAACAGCCAACCACACCAATCAGAATGATGAATTGAATAGCACCAAATAGTTAAGTAGAAGACAACAACCTAAACGTGAATGCCCCATCACTCTAGTTCTGTCAATACCCAGTTGTGTTTTTTTCAGGTTTATTAGCAATTGAGGCGCTAGTTGGGACACAACAACCTGAATCAACTAATAAAATACACCAAGCCCTTTACAAAATTTGAAGGTAACAATTGTATCACAAATTGATAGTCAGAAACATACATTGCTATTTCCATGTTGGTAAAATTCTAAAGATGAACACAATGAAACAGCATTTTTCCTACAAAAAGATAAATAATTCACTATCCCCATGTATTTTATATTGTACCGTATACATAACTTATGTCTACACAGTTTCAACTATTTCAACTTTCTAAATATTAAAGCTTATTTTAAAATGTAAAAATGCAACATCTTGCAGTTTATCAGTCCTTGGATGTGATGGTTGCATAATTTTAAATTTTGTCGGTTTTTTTCCTCATTTTATTTTTTTATTTGGCGATCCTGCCACTAACACATTACCTGTTGAAGGGTGACAATGCTTTTTCACTGTACTATCAGGAAATAGCAAACCAGGAGAGCAGCCAAGGGTGAAAACGCTTCTCCTCCATAGACAAACAACTTCCTGTTACCTTATTACATACGGAGAAATAGTTTGTCGTTTACAGAAAGTAGCTGGAAATGCTGATAAAACTTTTTTGATATTTCACTGCAGTACAAAGGGAGTTACAAGAACACACAATTTCTGGCAAGATCAACATGTATTTTTCAGTATTTGCAGAAAACGGATTTAGCCTAAAGAAAGAAAACGAATGCAGCCAACAGGAGTGTTAAGCAACAATATACTGTATATATTTTTATTCTTGGGTTTAGGTACACTTTAAGTCTTTCTTAGCCACTATTCTGTTTCTGTTCCCATTAACATTAATATCCACTTAGCAGGATCTGCTTGTTAGAAATATTTTCTAACATGATTTGCTGATAATATTGTTATCATTCCAATGTAGTAGTGATAACGGCATAATGCATTTTGTTAGGTGGATTAAAGTTACTCAGTGCCTTCTTTAAATCCAAATCAAAAGCATCCTTGAGAAGAGGGAGAGAAATGTTAACACCTACCGCTCCCACTATATACATGGCCAGTCTCTGATGCCTTTATGAGGCCCACTGGCCAAAAAATCTTTAGCATCCAGCACACTTCTGTGTGTGATGGATGCCTGGTCCCCTGCTGTGCTTTGAGTTCCTTCCTCCAACCTCCATGATTTTTTGTTCCCTGCTGTGCTCTGTGGTTCCTTGCTCCAAGATTTTATAGCCAGAAGAGCTCATGAAGAGAGAAGAAACTGGTGGTGCGGGCAGCAGGAGGGATTAATGTTAATCTTTTTCTTTGCAGGGATGCCTTTTGATTCATGTATTTTTAAAAAGTGACAGTGTCCCCTAAAGTACCACCACAAGGACCACCAGTTGGGGACCTCAAATGTGGCATCAACCTCTTCAGGGCTGCATAGGATATCAGTTTTGCTTTTGCAAGCCACAAATGAAGATGGGAAGGGGTCTTGCTTCAGCTGTAGATTACATTGCAATTGATGTAAATGTTTTTTGACTATAGTGAAGTAAAACATGTTGAATTACCATTGAAACGGTGCCTGTTTATTGAATGGCAACTGTGCAAAAAAGGTGTAATTCTGATTAGAAAAATATGAAAATACATCTTCATTAACCTATTGTCCTACTGTGCAGGAGTAGGATCTACCAACATTTGGGACTGTTAGGTTTCTAGGAGGCAACAAGAATGAGTGATGTCATTGGCACTTAGTAAATGGGACTGGAGGCTGGGGCCATGGTAAGTGTCTTAACCATTTTTTTTTTTTTAAACCTTTTAACTAGTGATTTTAAATGGTGGTCTGGAGAGGGATTTATAAATAGAGTTTCAATGTTTTGCAGTGCAAGGTCCACTTTAAAAGGGCGAAACAAAGACACTAGATGTAGAGAAACAATACAGTCATTTTTTGGATTGGTGGAAACCGGCTCATAAACATGTAAGTTAGTATATTGCGAGCAATGTCTGTGCACTTAGGAGGCATCTATGGTGCTGGTCTTACAAAAGGAAAAAAAAGCTACTTACATCCCCCCTCCTTTCTAAAAATGATCTGATGAAGTCTGCTAGTTACTACAGTTAGAGCAACTGTCAATCAATCATGCCATTGCCAAGAAGATCAGGAGGCAATCCTCTAATGTGTATGAATACCCATTGAACAACAGCAAGGTATAAAGTGCAGTTACTCAAATCAACCAATAGGATTTTAGTACACTGTAGTCAAGTCAGTTAATAGATTATTTCTTGTTCTTGTGCTGGCTGTACGGTTGACAGCCCAGTTCCATTTTTATTCCTCATGAGAGTAAAAAGAATAGCCAATGCATACTCAGGGGACTTACTGATCCCCTTCATCCAGGCTTGTGCAGTTGAGGGCTGGGAGAAAGCTGGACTGACAACAGGTATCTTGAAATAAATTTCACTAACAGGGATTAAGGGCCTTCCCTGGTTGTTGGTGTAGCAGGTTGTGGTTCCTCCTGTCTGCCCCCACATTACTATTGTGTCCTGCGAATGAAACCACAGTGTACAGAGGAGGTCCAAGCATCTGACATTTCTGGAAGTGTTGGATACTAAAGATTTTTTGGCTACCATATCTCTACAACAGAGTAAAGATAGGTTGGTGCTGGGGTGGCGCGAAAGGTAAGTATTAACCATTTTCTTTACATGGTGCACTGTTCTTTTGAAATTGTTATGTAGTGGCAGAGTCACTTTAAGCAATGATCTCTGTACAGATAATGATGCAACAGCATGTAAGTCCTGACAAAGCTCACACCATCTCTCCTAGGTGTGCTTTGTCAGGCATCTGGGGAATCTGCAACTTTCATAATAACACACTAATGCTAATTGCAGATGGGCTGTGGTACTGCGAGTACATTCTAGAAAACAACTCAAGGTGGGAGAAATAAATCATGTAAACACATAAGAAACATGCTCAAAAATATGCCTTGATTTCATTGTCTATGGGCTGTTGGGTTGCTTTATGAAATGTCCTTATAGAACTTCACTAAACACTATTTGTATATAAGATGGTCAGGCAATGTAACCACCATGCAGCTTTAGAAAAGCGCCAGTTTCAGTCAGATCTAAATTAAGTCAGTGTTCCATTTCCATTTTTTTTAGTGTACTGTAAATTGGTCAATGTCTAATAAAGTGTAAGTAAACTCTAACAGAAAACGTCTCTTGTTTGCTCCCTTTTAGTCTTTTAAATATATAATTGAGAGTGCTTTATTGTATCCATTTGACAGCTACACAAAATAAATGTTGACCCTTCCAGAATTTCAGAGGTGCCCTGTACACACTTCCTGTGTTATTTAAGGAAGTCCTCCAGTTCATATCTTGGACCACAGAACAGTTAGTTTCTATGTGGACAGTGTTTAAGTAACTTAGCAAAAGACAACTGGGCAGGGCTGACAACACTCAGTCTACAAAAAATTCTGTTTGTTGTCACCCCTCAACAGGGCTTAGGAGCTGAGTGCATTTCTGGCAGATTACGTTAAAGGGATAAAACATGGGCAAATGTGCATCTATTGCAGATATGTATTCTATCTATCTATCTATCTATCTATCTATCTATCTATCTATCTATCTATCTATCTATCTATATAGATCTATCTATCTATTTAGATAGATAGATAGATAGATAGATAGATAGATAGATAGATCTAGATAGATATATATTTGCTCTCTCTCTCCATGGGAATGCCCTTTCCAGTAAAGAGTAGTCTTATTGGGTTAGGGTCAAAAGTGAAGGATTACAGGTGTCACACATGTAGTGTTAAGGGTGGGTAGAAGGGTCTGGATCCGGAAAGGGGCCTTAAAAGAGCCTTGAGTGACTACAGGAAGGTATAGGGAGAACAAAAGTACAACACTAAAAGTTCAAAAGTCCCAGAGTATCTGCTCATTAATAGAAGTTTATATGTAACAAGCCATCATGTATCAAGGCTTTAGGGTTCCTCCATCAATACGTAAACTTCTGGTCTGAATAGAGTCTTGGATTTGTATGGTTAACAGCGAGTTAATAATTCAGGACTAAACTGTCTCCTTTATTCCAAAGGCATGCTTCAGCAGCTGGCTGTGTAAGTACACAAGCAATAGTTTCAACACAGGGTCCTGAAGCTCAGTAGACAGGGAAGGGGGTTGTCAGATACTTTTCCATCCATAAAGGTGAAGTCCAGTGTGAAGTTTCCACAGTTTGTGTTGATTTGGGGAGCTAGGAGTGCGCAGGTTGATAACACTTCTACTAACTGTTGATATGCTAGTACTTGATAACTTCAGTGCTGTGCAAAAGTTTTAGGCAGCTGTGAAAAAAATGCTGTAAAGTAAGTAAGGCTTTCAGAAATAAAAGTGTTAATAGTTTATTTTGATCAATTGACAAAATGGAAAGTAAATAAACAGAAGAGCAATCCAAATCAAATCAATATTTGCCTTCAAAACAGCATCAATTCTTCTAGGTACACCTGCGAACAGTTTTTGAAGGAACTCGGCAGGTAGCTTGTTCCGAACATCTTGGAGAACTAACCACAGATCTTCTGCGGATGTGGGCTGCCTCAGATCCTTCTGTCTCTTCATGTAATCCCAGACAGACTTGATTATGTTGAGATCAGGGCTCTGGGGGGCCAAACCATAATTTCCAGGACTCCTTGTTCTTCTTTAGGCCGAAGATAGTTCTTAATGACATTGGCTGTATGTTTGGGGTCGTTGTGCTGTTGTAGAATAAATTTGGGGCCAATCACACGCCTCCCTGATGGTATGGATAAGTATCTGCTTGTATTTTTCAGCATTGAGAACACCTTTGATTCTGCCCAAATCTCGAACTCCATTGGCAGAAATGCAGCCCCAGACTTGCAAGGAACCTCCACCATGCATCACTGTTGCCTGCAGACACTCATTATTGAACCAATCTTCAGCCTTTCCGCGAACAAACTGCCTATTGCTACAGCCAAATATTTCAAATTTTGACTCATCAGTCCAGAGCACCTGCTGCCATTTTTTCCTGCACCCCAGTTCCTATGTTTTCATGCATAGTTGAGTCGCTTTAGCCTTGTTTCCACGCGGGAGGTATGGCTTTTTGGCCGATATTCTTATATGAAGACCACTTCTGGCCAGACTTCTCCGGACAGTAGATGGGTGTACCTGGGTCCCACTGGCTTCCGCCAGTTCGGTGCTGATGGCACTGCTGGACATCTTCCGATGTTGAAGGGAATTAAGAATGATGTGTCTTTCCACTGCTGCATTATTTTCTTGACGACCACTGCATCTTCAGTCCTCAACATTGCCCATTGCTTTGTGCTTCTTCAAAACAGCTTGAACAGCACATCTTGAAACTCTAGTCTGCTTTGAAATCTTTGCCAGGGAGAAACCTTGTTGATGCAGTACAACTACCTTGTGTTTGCTCTGCTGTCTTGTCATGGTGTATGATCTGTGACATGAAACTGTCTTCCACAACCTCACCTTAGTAGCAGGGTTTGGCTGGTCCTCACCCTGTTTTAAACCTCCAACACAGCTATTTCTGTTTCAGTTAATGACTGAGTTACAACCTTCATTTGAAATCGATGATCATTAGCACCTGCTTGGTATAATTGGTTAATCATACACCTGACTCTAATCCCACAAAATCCCTGACTTTGTGCAAGTGTGCAAGTGTAAGAATTGATGCTGGTTTTGAAGCCAAAGGGTAGTCACACCTAGTATTGATTTGATATAGATTTTTCTTCTGTTCACTCACTTTGCATTTTCTAAATTGATAAAAATAAACAATGAAAATATATATTTATGAAAGCATTTCTACTTTACATCATTTTTTCACACCTGCATAAAACCTTTTCACAGTACTGTACCTCGAATCCGCACTGACCCTATGAGGCCTTTGTTCTCAAAGACAAAGAGTGATGGTGATTATCCAATCAGAAATATTTATTCATTATAATGCTGTTTGGATACCTTTATAACCAGAGTCCATAAGATTTATATCAGTGCTATCCAACGTCACCATTGTCATTATGCTTCCTTAGTTTTAGGCGTTACCTAAAAGGAAAACAGCAATGGCCCATATGCAGCCCTTCAGGAGGGTTAGATAGGCAGCTGTCAGTACTGCACATGTGTGCCATTTCTCTTCATACCCTAATGGACAACTACTGATACTTACATGCTAGCAACAGTCATTCAAGGAAGACAGTCACTCCATTAAATTGAATGCAGAAAATTAGCCCCTACATGGTACACAGAGTCCTGCTGCGTTAGTAAAGTGGACAGAGGAGATAACAGAGCTAACTGGATGAGGTTACCTGTTGATCTGAAGTCTATAGGTGATCAATATACATGGGATAGGGAGGGCCTGGGGGCAGTCAGCCCCAAGCTAATTGAAACTATTTATCCCTTATAGTTAGCTATTTGTTTATTAAAATCATAAAATGTATTTTTAAAAAATGCTGCTAGAGTTACTCAATGAAATCTTGTTTTTAAATTGTATTATCACATTCCTCTTAAAGTAGAATTCAGATTCAGGATGAGGAGTTATACTCTGTGAGTCAATCAGTACTCTAGTGCTGTCAGTTTAACATGATTTCATGCGCTGGGAGCTGGTAAGGTATTGAGGCAGCTTGCATGTTGAAGAGGGCACAAGGAGAATTCCAGCAAACTTCAATGCTTATTCACTGTCCAGTGAGCAACACAGACACAGGATTCAGCACCATTGTACAGCAATGGCACTAGGAAAGCTATCCAGCATGGCAGGGGTGTTTGGATCAAAAGCCTTGTAATATTTATTGTATTATGGTTTTACCAGATTAAAATAATTTTTTTAGTACATTCTGTGATGCATTTTTTTACTGCTTCAAGTGTCTTTTTATCCAAATGTAACAAATATATTTGAATCCATGAATTTAAACAGTAGTGGCTTATTCCTATTGTTTTACAGGAGCCATGGCTTGAAATTAAGTTCCAGGCTTACAACAGGATAGAACTGCACAAGAATGGTAAGAAGGCATTATCTATTATCTGCTATTTATATCTACATACACATTGTTTGTTATCCCAGTAAGATAAATATACTCACATGGTAACCAATGCACTATCATAAAATATACACTTACTAATATTGTACCTTTATACTTCATTGCTTTAAAAAAAAAAAAAAGCTTAGGGAATTGATCTAGGGCAAATTATATAGGTTATACAGATACATATTTTTTTGCTCTATGCCGACCACTAAGTGCAGATTGTTATTAAAAGAACAATAAAGATATGGTAACATTATATGTGTACTATGTGATCAGAACTGTATCCATTTTGTAACAGCATGATTTAGATTCTGTAAAACAAAATAACATCAGCTAGCGCTGTTTGTGCTCATGGGGATTGTTCAGAATCATTAAGTCACTAATACGTCTCTACATGTGAGCAAACAAATATAATGGATGTGTTGCCTATGCAGTTAAAAAAGTTTTTTCCTCTTATTTAGATGGAAAATTATGACAAATTGATGGAAATTTCACATACACTGCATAGCAAACACCTCCCAATGTCTGCAATTCCTTTCTAATTTCTTGTGAAACATCCAAGCTGTACTTTGATATGCAATAAAGCAACCAGCTACTGGGGTCACCGGCATTAGCCATTCTCTTTCTATCTCAGGGCACACCACTATTGGTAAGAGAGGCCACCTCAGTTATCATGATGGGCCAGTGCATGAGATGGGAGGGGATGGGCTTGGGATGTTAACTATGAATGATGGTTTATCTTTACATGTAAGGGCCAATTCATACACGGAATTCTGGGATTCCTGCGGCAAGAATCTACAGATTCCTACAGGAGGAATCCCAGGTTTTGGATACAAATGTGGTACCCACTGAAGTCAATGACAGAGTGACAGCAATTGAGGCTGTCAGCAGCAGTCCACATGGTTGTACATTGTAACATCAACATGGTACCATCATTGCAACATCAACATCATTTTAGTAGGCTTTAAAGCAACACTGTTGTCGCCCAAAAGAACAGCAAGTTTCTACAAAAGAATTATTATACTTACCTCTTGGTCGCCCCATGTTATCTTTGTTCAAGCACTGAAGCCTTCTTCAGGCTCTTCAGCATTTAACACTTCCTCAAGTGTCGGATTCCTCTATCACCTACTGCATGCTTTGGTTCCATGCTTCAAACCTTACAACACTGCTGTGTACTGCAGTGAACTGTGGTTGCAGGGTGGAACTACAGCGCTCGGTGGGGATACAGCATCCGACACTCCCAAAAGTGTTGAATTCTGAATAGTCTGAAGGAAGCCGCATTGCTGAAACAAAGGGAAGGCAAGAGGCATGGGCCGGAAATAGCTATAATACCTTTTTTTGGGGGGCACCAATAGTGTTGCTTTTAAAGCCTGCAATTTACACAAATTCATATAGCCATTTGGCAATGATGAAATAATATGGGGCCCCAGGTCACTTTTTCTTTTTTTCTTTTGGGGTCCAAAGTAATTTACCTGTACCCCTAACAATAATGTTTTCAATGACCATGGAGCTGCTAGCCATTATGTCCCATACATAATGACCTCTGCCATCTGATCAATAATACCTGGTTACTGTAGTTACATAGATTCCTGCACAGATTTTGACTGCCCCCCTACCTATAATAGGCAAAATGTTATTTCCTTCACAAAAATATTTCAATAAAGGTCACGCCAGGCTTTCTATTTCTCTGCAAGACTGATCTCGTTCTTGCATTTAAAATAATAGCACATACTGTATAACATAATAGATTTCTCTGTCTGTGGATAATAAAAGTCCTTTATCAATAGCAGTATATAGCAGCAGGTGACATGCTACACCTTAACACTTACATTAGTCTCCTGCTAGTAACACTTGCTGATAGTCTGCTGACTGAGGGAAAAACATATACATTTCTCTGAAAAATATTCATTACATCTGACATTGCGGGGATAGACACAGTTATATTGTGTCAGGGTGTAAATTATTCAAATTGACTGAGCCTTTTTTATTGCTGCCAGGCTTAAACAATAGGCAAACACAGCATTACAGAAGGTTGGTAATCAAGTCTAATGAAACATTAGCTGCATAAAAAAACATCAATTCCAAATTGGTTTTGAGAAAGATTTTTTTAATAACATTCATAGATAAACATGTAAAGTTATAGAAATGTATGCAACTTTAAAGTAGAAATAAAGCCAAAACTTGTATTTTATTTTGGATAGAGTGGAGAGGGATTAGTACCCTGACAGGTTTATATTGCTGCCTCTGTCCCAGTTAGGGAGACTCACACTCTCTAATGACTGTTATCGGTGAAAGCAAAATAAAATCCCACATTTTAGGTTGCCATGAGAACAGAAATAGATGGGAAATCTTTTCATTCTGGTGATCCTGCTGACCACCAGGTATTTCCCTCTCTTTGGACCGATTTCCCATCTCTTCCTCTTGTGGCTATTGGACAAGAAGTAAAGCAAAAACTCTCCAATGGGACATAGATGGCAAAAAATCTGGCAGGGGTTGTAACCCTCCATTACTCTATCCAAACTAAAAAAAAGCTTTACCTTCAGTTTTACTTTAATATATCTAAAATGAGTGTGGTATATAGGTTTGAGAGGTGTACTCGCATACATAGCACTTTCTGTTTATTAATCTCTGCAATTACTTTTGCACGATATTCTAATTATTCGAGTTTCACCTGTACAGACACTAAGGGCCCACATACACTATATGAAACAAATGGCAAACACACTTATCAATTCACAACTAGCACATGGAAGGGCTTTACACAATACAAAAACAAGAATTTCCAAGCATACTCACCAGCCAGCCTGCAAAAAAGAAAAAAAGTTACACTGTCTAACTATTAGGGTTAGAAAGAGAGGTTTTAGTTGCACAGCTCTCATTGAGGCTCCTTTGTGCAGTGTGGTCCTAACTCTAATCTATAAGAGCCTCCATCTTGGAGCATATATAGCAAAGAGTGGGTGGATGCAGGTTTCCCAGGAGTCAGCCCAATCCTCCTTAAAAGCATAGGGACACACCAGAAGCCCAGTACATAACAATGGCAGCAGTATGACCCCACTCCAATTTGTCACTTACACTATGCTGGTTTCTGTCAACCACTGGGGTATATTTTGAGTTAAACTGGGAGTTTTATCATGTGTGTCAACGCTAGGTAATGTTTGCAATGAAAGCAATAAATCTAGTATGTTTTGGCTTTTGGGTGGAAACCCACACAAACAGAAGAACATACACATTACATGTATATAAGGTCCCTGCTGGGATTTAAACACAGAACTGCAAGAGTGCTGGTCACTTTGGTCATTCCACCCAAAAGGGTTATTTTAGCCATGGAGGGAGATTGATAGGCTGCGTCCACCCCTGGTTTCTTATCTATCTTGGAGACTCCAACAAGATCTTTCTGTCTGAATTCCCAACACTGTTTTTGGTGTTCCTGAGGCTCCTAATGCATTTTTTTCCCAACAGGTAAGGTAAACTCTAATAATGGTTATAGCATGTGTAGCATGCGCAGACCAGAACTTAAAGAGCAAAGGATACAATAAAAAATACATTGGCTCTCATTGGGTGTTTTTTGTATCTGCATTGAGTTTAGTTTTAAAGTGGATCTGAGAGCTCTTTAACACTTGTAAAGGTAATATTTGTGCTTAAGAGTATCACAGGTGTTATTATACGTTTAAAATGGAGTATAGGTTTACTTTTAGCTTACATTTGATACTTTTTCTTTTGTTGCTGTTGGAAAGGATGGAGCAAATGTAATGTAAAACAAGGTGTCTCACCGCATTGCTCCTGTTTATTTAAGCAAAATCCTGTTAACACCACTGTAATAGCTGTGCCTGTAAATCTGGTAACCCCTCAATAGTGCAGGTTTGTTATGCACAGCAATGCCGGTTATCCAACACCCTTCTTATGATGTGACTCATCAGTATGTATCTGGACTAAACCAGGTGTACATTTATCCAATGGGTCCATCACATCATGGTATACTTGTTTCAAAGTTAAGTTTAACATACTTCTAGCAACTTTTATCAAATGTAACATTTAAATACTCATGAGCTATAAATCTAAGATAACCAGTACAAACCAGTCACTGAATGGTGCATAGAGGTACTTTTATTTATCATCCTGAGCATCCTTGAAGCCCCTAAGCCTGGGTAACTAATGCTAATTAAATGTCTAGTCCTTGTAGCCCTGCAGTACTGGGCTCTTTATTCTTTAGAAAGGCTGCAGGTATTGCATTTAGGGCATGGCATAACTTCAGAGCAGAAGGCTGCCATTTGCTATGTGGACTGCTGGGGTGCTCAGATGTATGCAGGCACCAGAAAAATCAGTTTGATGGACTGCTCCTTGAAAGAAAAAGTAAACAGGGCTGTAAGTATTACCGCACCCTGGAGCTGCCTCTGCCTGCCCTGTGGCCCTAAGTACTATCCCTTGAGTGCTTTATGGTAAATAGAGTCCTATCTAAAAGCAGCCTTGACTGTCAGGAAAAAGATTGCTACAACAGCATCAAACTTCAGTGTACATTTGAAGTGGAATCTTTTACACTGGGAAAAAACGTGTGACAGCCTACAACCATATAATATATACTTTCATTATACAATGGTTAATTCTTTGTTTGGTAGCTTAACCTCAGGGAGAGGAAATCTTGCATTAAATAATGATTTGACTTCAGCCGTTAGCCAAAGCACACAACTAAAAAGCACTTCACAGTGGGGAGAGACGTTACAAAATGACCTCTTTATGTCCATTTACCTCTTAAAAACACAACTTTAAAAGGCGAGTGTTTCAACATGTAGACGTGAATTAATAACAGTAATAAAAGATAAATGAAATCTAACGCCAAAACCTTTCTTTTAAGTTGGCATAAGGGAAGTGTTAGAACCTAAAATTGTATTCCTCCCTGTCTTTATTCATCCCCCCTATTCACCCTGGGGACCATTGTCACCAACACAAAATGTGATGGGAGTTCCAAAATGTTACAGTTGTAACATGATCAGGACGAACGGGGAAATCTTCCAATAGGACACTTGTTTTGAAGATAACTGTCCCAGAGGGGAATTCCTCTCACAATGGAGGTCACAATGAAGATCACAAAGATGCCATAATTGGGTAGACTGTGTGTATAGAGTTTATTTTGTAGTTCCACATGTTTTCCAGCTGTTTCTCGTTTTAAAGGGCTGTCCCTCTTTTGAAACTAAATCCTTTTGTCCCTTTTCCCTTAAGTTGTCCCTCTTTTTGGTCTGATGTAACACTATCAGGGTTATTCACAAAGCTGCCGAAGGCCATACATCGGCTTGCTTCGGCTGGCTTCGGGTCGGCCGAACATGCTCAGCTGAGCTGAATCTCCGGCAGGCTGCTCGCTGCCGTTCGGCCTATTCTCATAGGGGCCGAACGTCAGCAAGTGAATAACCGCTCGGCACCTCGGTTCCGCCGAGTTCTCATTGCAATGACAGTTCAGCATCCCCTGGTTACCTGGTAACCAGGGGATGCTGAACTGTCATTGCAACTGGCTGGAGCCAGACGTGAGATCACAGCTGGCTCCGCCCAGCTGTCAGTTGCGAGGCTTTCGGCTGGCCAATGGCCGGCCGCTCAACGCACTTCAGGTTTCACTTCGGCTCAGTCAAGCCGAAGCATACGCCGTCGGCTTGGCTGAGTCGCTCGGCCAGCTTCGGGAGCTGTTCGGGCTAAAGTGAATAGCCTGTACAGCAGCCCTTCGGTTCTACCGAACTGAAGGGCACAGGCGGCCGAAACTAGCCAAAGAATCAGCCGGAGCTACGGCTGATCCTTCGGCTAGCTTTGTGAATAACCCCCTATATTTTTCATTTATCCTCTAAATTGTTCCATTTGTTACTTTAAAAGCCAGTAGAAAGGAGGTACAAAAAGTTAGAAGCAAAAAAAAGCTCTTGTCAATTTATTCAAAAGTTTTTTGAGAAATTTCTGCATTGCCAGTGTAACTGGGGGATGCCAGGGATGTGTCCTTTGCCCACATACCTTGTGGTATAATGTGTCACTCTTTCCCTTCTCAAAAAGTTGGAAGGTATGGGTTCATCTCTCCTTCCCGGGCTTCAAAGTCTTGTGAAACATCAGACACAATAAACTCAGTAAGGGAAACTGCTGACATCAGAAATCACATGACCCGAAGGCATGTCAAAATCTATACATTCTTTTCAATTCAGCACTGAAATATGCCAGTTTGAAAATACTATTTAGTGGACTAGGCAAGGCTCCTTAAACTAGCACATAAACATGTTTTACTTACTTTAAGAAGATATAATAACGGAATACTATAAAAATATCATCTTTATATGCAAGATCTGCTGTGAAGCACAAATTAACTTTTTTCAATGTAAGGCAATGCAACTGGTATGCTTTAATGTGCCCCTTCCCCAGCAACACACACTCACCTTTCCTTAGCTGCCCCACCACAATTGTTGATTTGCTATAAGTGAGGTAAGGAAGCATTAAGTCAATCTAGTTGGAGCTTTTACAGGTCTGAGGACTTTCCTTGCTCCCATGTGACAGCATTTGGCCAAGCATTAGTGCTGTCACATGAGGAAGCGGAGTAAGTCTTGTACTCACTACATACTTTGAATTTCCAGGCCATTTCTTCACTCCCCAGGCACTGTCACTTTGCCCTGAATGGACAAAGTGACTAGGTCTATTCAAAGCAACTTTGTTGCTAGAGTAAAAAAGGAAAATGTCATATACCCTGTAAGAGAAGTCTTTGCTCTCTTAAAGTGCTTCGAGCACCGCTGGTATCTGACACTTTCAGATGTGTCGGACAGTTAGTCCTCCATTGTGTTTTGTGGTTTTTCTGAGTCCTGTAGTGATATAACAAGCTATGGGAAAAATCACACAGTGTCAGATACTAGTGACACTCTGTGAAGTCTTCAGAGGAATGAAGACTTGACTCACCAGCCTTCAGAAAGGCAAGTTTTATGGGATGCTTTTTGGAAAAGATAGTTTAAGTTTTTCGTAATTTAGGATCACCTCAAGCTGAGTTGGATAGAAGTTTTAGGTCACAGTGGTTCAACATTGATATCCAGGACAAGCAGATGCCTTATTACCCATTGTTTTAATGACAAATCTGCCTCTCTATGATCAGCCGGTCTGTTCCCAGTGGGACTGGTGCACAGCAAGTTTGCATAGAAAATTCAAATTGCCTCTTTGCTTTCCCTATCCACTCCTGCATCTCCATTCCCTACACTATTTGAAACTAAAATCAAATATGGCTTTAGATATGCTTTCAGATTCATTGCTCTTTGCCTTAAAACTGAAGGTGTACTTTATGTATCCAAAATGTCTCAGCTATACAACCTATATAACCTACCTGAAACCTTTCTTGTCACTAGAGACTCTCCATGCATTAGAGCCTAGGTCTAGACTGCATATATATAAACTAAACTGATATAGAGCCAAGTTCCTGACATCACTGGATTCAGTTGACTTGTAGACAAAATTTCAGCTGCATTTACCCTGAAGCAAATGTCTCTGCTGTGCTGGTTTCTATTGATATAAGGAAATGTATTTGCATCTCTGGTTTGTCAGGTATGGATTCCAGACTATTGTGTGTTATACAGTGCACCAAACAAACCCAACCACAGAATGTTCTTCTTCAACCAGAAAGACAGACTGCACCCATCTGAGGCTTTGCACAAAGATGTCCTCCTCTAAACAAGCTATTTGAGCTGTTTTGCATTGCCACTTCAGATTTTTGGGCGCACCAAGCCACGTGCTCTGTAAATGAAACATACTTGTGTTTCCTGCAAATCATTTTGTGTTCAAGTTAAAATGTGCAGTCCTAGCCAATCTTTTACGGCATTATGTATTGAGTAGAAGGTTAGAACCTCTGTAAGGTTTTATATTCTTGCCTGTGTTTCTGTTGGGAATATCTCTCCTTGTGATCCTTATATTGTAAAGCACTGCGCTATATAAATCCTGTATAATAATAGAGTTGTCTGGGGCAAATGAAGGTGCTGACCAGGATTTGCAGATCCGCTTGCAGTCTGACAAGTGTCAGCATGTGGGAGGAGAGTGTGTGCTGCACAGGAGTGCATGGTAGGGTGTCCTCTTTGTACAATGCGCTTTAAGTGAAATGCTTGAGACTGCCTCTGTACACTGTGCTTTACATTACATACTCCTCATCCCTCCACTCTGAATTCTAAGCTATATACACCTTTCTGCTAACCATCACATCATTATAATAATAATAATTATTATTATACAGGATTTATATGGCGTCAACAGTTTGCGCAGCGCCTTACAGAATGGGGGGAGACAGAAAAGTTACAATACGAGTTCAGTACAATAGGCCCTGCCCATGAGAGCTTACAATCTAGTGGGGGGGCAAGTAATACAAAAGGTAATAATTGAGTTATTGGAAGAAGTAAAAGGACAGTTATGTTGAGGTGGGATAAGCTTCCCTGAAGAGATTCGTTTTCAAGGATCGGACAGATCCTGGTGGTCAGAGTAGGAAATAAGTGTAGAGATTGGAGAAGGGAGTTCCAGAGGATGGGAGGCACTCTGGAGAAGTCCTGGAGGAGAGCATGGGAGGAGGTGACAAGAGATCTGAAGAGCAGGAGGTCTTGAAAGGACCGGAGAGGACAGTTTGGGTGATATTTATAGATGAGGTTCATAATAAACTGAAGTTTTTCAGACCACTTGAACTCCCAAAATCCACCCTTTTCAATAAATGGGCACCCTTTAGCTAGTATATCATAAAGGACAACGTGTTAGTCCACCTAAATGCTAACACTTCTACATAAAAAATCTACTAAGAATGTTAATATAGGTAATATAGAATAAATAAGTGGAAAGCACTGATGCTGTTGCATTTCTTCCACATGACTGGACACCTTGGCGATCAAAGACCACTAATTACACAAGCACAAGAGGAAGTGGAACAAGATGAAAGACGTTTGCTGCTGTTGTAACAGGAACCCTGGCCTAGAGAGCATGTAGACATGGATTATAGGACTTCCCTGGCTGTCTGTCATTCTGTTTATTCAAGCCTTCTGCCACTAACTCTGCATAGCAATTCCTACCATTCCCTCCTGCCTCTTTTACAGCCAATAATTCATAGAGATGTAATTCTGATGTTATAATGCAGATCTTTCACTGATGAGATAGAAGATCCAATATTTGTCTGTTTTCCAAGAGCTGGCAGAGTAGGAGAGACCAGTTGACTTTTCAGCCTTGCTGAGCTATTTTTCAGCACAGATTTGTTGGCTGGCCTATATGTAGTGTTATTATTAGGGATGCACCGATACCACTTTTTTAAGACCGAGTACGAGTACCGATACGTTTGATCAAGTACTCGCAGATGCCAATTACCGATACTTTTTCTTAAAGGGACAGGTCATATTTTTTCTAAAGCAATACAAACTAATGCTTTAAGGTCACTTTCTTAATATTATGATTCATGAGATGACGAGGGAGCATGACGCCGGCTTCCCGGCCAATCAGAATGCCGGGCGCTGCGTCATTACACGGCGCCCGGCTTCCGGATTTGCTAGCTTCCTGACCAATCGGGAAGCCTGGCATCGCGTCATTGCACGCTACCCGGCTTCTTGATTGGCCGGGAAGTCGGCTACATGCTCTCACATCACAAGTGACGAGAGAGCATGGAGCCATTTCCTGGCCAATCAGGAAACCGGGCAGCGTGTAATGATGCGCTGCCCGGCTTCCTGATACAGGAAGTACTCGTGCTAGGTATCGGAGCATTTGGGGCGAGTACGAGTACTCACCCAAATACTCGGTATCGGCACCGATACCGATACTAGTATCGGTATCGGTGCATGCCTAGTTATTATGATAATTTTGCTGTGGGATACCTGTGCAGTAAAAGGAATCTAACCATACTTTTATTTGCTCAATAACAGAACTAGATTACAGCTGGTAAAATGTAGATCTTTGTTGTTTACAAAAGGTCTTTGCTTGATACTGAAATGCTACCCATAAATGTGCCAGGGTCACACTAGGAGCAAAAAACAGCCTGGCATTTCAAACACTACATTTATTTTAGATCTGACTATGCCAAGTCTGGTGACGTAATGTTGTTTATATCCTGGCTTCTCTTCCTACTAAGTTCTGCTGTACAGGTCAAAGGTAATCTGTTCATAGTCGGCAATATAATTTGTGGTTGTAATAAATGAAGCCTCAGTGAGTGAGCACTTGGAGAAGAGTTCACACCAGCCACTGGCCCCAACCAGAATGATCAGATGTCCACTATTTTTTATAAAACCACCATCTCTTCTTAATTCTTATTTCTGTGTTTTATTGTCAAGCCATAACAGTTGTCATTTTGTTAACTAAGTCAGTGTTTGGAGCCATGGTTCCCCAAAACCTGAGCGCTTTATTAGGTAAATGGTGAATGCTTGACCTTGGTGCAGCCTAGTCACACATCCTCAGCAGCAGAGAAGAATGAACTGGCCACCTAAGTGCGTTCAGTGCATTTAATCATAGATATAGGATTTATATTAATCTCTTTTTGGTATAGTCAAAGTATTATGTTCTGCTCAGCACACTAATGGGCATATAAATAAAACAGTAAATGTGACATTCACCAAACATTCATCACATGTTTATCTTCCTGGTACATGTGTTTTAAAATATAGTGATTGATTTACCTGCTTTATAAATATACTCCTATGTCTATTCTGGTGTTTTGTCAATGTTCATTGCTTATTACCATTGTGCACAAAAGCCACGGTGGAAAAAGTATACCAAAAATATATGTGTGTGTGTGTATGTATGTATATATATATATATAATGAATTGTGAAGATATTTGGATATTTGTTGCTCTGAAGTTCTGTACCAGGAATGATGGCTGCATTCATGACCTGATTAAGGAGGGAGGGTGGTGCACTGACTGCTCAGTCAAAGTTGATAGAAATAGTTGCAAATCTCATCAATAACAAGAATAATTAACTGTTCATCTATTGCCTTTTACTATAATTCTTTCTTTGTGTTCCATTAGGCAAAAGGTGGATACTGTGGCATTATCTGGAGCGGAGAAGCTGTTAATTCTTTCTGTCAAGTAATTTTCAGGTATGACATTGATTTTATTTATGGACCAAATAACATAAGTGTGCTAAACTATCTACCTCAGGAGCAAATAAATAACCTTTTTATAAGGCGGGCCTTCTATGTCAAATGGAAGGTCCGCTTTTTGGGAAGCCATCTGCCCCCCTGCACAAATGGTTTTTGAAAAAGCCATTTGAAAAAAACCATTGCCTGAAAAATTAAATGTTTGGCCCAGCCTCCAACACTTCCGGGTGGTAGGATTTCAAGCTCCCAGCACTGCCATGTATGGTGGCATCACTTGCACTACCCAGACATATTGGAGGCTGGGGCCAGGGTTATTTTTTGGGGGGCAATCTGTGTGTTTACAAATGGCTTTTTAAAGCCATTGACATGTGTTTGACATGGAAGGTTTTTGATGTTTTTTTTTTTAACTATTGCTTATAACATGCAGTGTAACTTATACAATAAAATACATTGCATATAGACAAGGAGTATACCTGTTTGTTTTAAAAACATGACAACTAAGCAAACATAGTAAACAATTGCCTTTGCTACACAGTTGAAGTTAATACAATATACTTAAGTGACTAACTGAGAGACAGTAAGAGAAGATAACCACCAGTCTATATAAACCAATAATTAGAGTGCAATATTGGGAGACTTAAAAGACATACAGTACTGTATACTATATGCATACTGTATATAAAAAAAAGGAAGAAGGGAACCACTGTGGTGGGGTCTAAACCCTATTAAAAGTCTTCCCATATCATCCATATACGGGGCCGTCCCTATAATGAGGCAGCATCTCATTGGGGGGTGGCCAGGTGGTGGTAGGGGTGGCAGGGGGTGGTGGGGGTTGCAGGGGGGCGGCCAAAGGGTTCCAGGCTGCTAAGAGTTCTTAGCAACCTGTGATCTTCTGTCTGGTGTCCTGCACAGCTCATTGATCTCACCGGTTGCAAAGAGGTGAGCAGGGCGCTCTGGCTTTTTATCCTCCAAATTCTTTGAACGTCCCCTGATTAAACATTGTGGTTCACTGAGAAACCATAGGGTACCCAGATTAAGTGGACCAAAGAGGCCCGCTTCTGGAGTACAGGGAACCAACCTGGACAGCATCAGAGAAAGTTTAGATGTCACCTGTTGCCAAAAATCTGAAATTACCCAAAGAGCAGTTGCTTCCTAAAGTGTATCTAAACCCAGATACCAACAGTTAATATTTTGCCACTTACCAGTCTTCAGATGAGGTGGCTGCATTTATTTTCTTTTTTCAGGTTTTTTTTCCTTTTGGTTTCTCCTGGTAATCCTGTGAACAACACACTTCCTGTCCCTTGGTAGCTACACTCACTTCTCCACTGTATCTGTGGTCACCAGGCTGGAGTTCAAACCTGTCTCCCTTTGTTCATCTCCATTCCATGGGAGATGATGGAAATAGGGGTTACACGAATAATATAAAATTGTTTTCTGCTGCCAGGTCAGCTCACAGCAAGTGACAAGGACACAGCATTTCTAGCACGACCTACAAGTTTTTTCTGTTCTTGCAGAAATGTTTTTTATCCCGATAAAAGGAAACTAATGCAGCTGCCCATGTCTGAGGACTGGTATGCTGCAATCTATTAAATTTTTGTCCTTGGGTTTAGATATGGTTTAACAAAAGTTGTTCTATGCAAACAAATGGCAACATTAGACAGATATGTCAGTTTATCTAAAACGTATGTCTAAAGGTGCCCATACACCTAAAGCTGACCATACACCTTACAATTTATCTGCAGATTTTCTGTGGTCAGATGGAAAAGGTTTTCCATCTTCCAGATTCCTCCATCTACACTTAACTGTGTGGATGGAGTCATCTCCACCTGGGCCAATCTCTTGCAATTTTTCCATCTGACCACAGAAAATCTGCAGATAATTATAAGATGTACGGCCAGCTTTAGGGATCTCTATACTCAAAAATAAAGGCAGTCGCTATAATTGTTCAGGGATTTGAGTATTTGATTTTTATTCAGCTTAGCTCTGAAGAATGTTTCACTATGGAAGTATTGCATGGAATAAAAGGAACCAAAATGTCAGCTGGTAGTTTTTTTTTATTCCTCTTCGGGGATATGTATATATGGAAAATGTGTATGAGAAACCTGCAGAAAGAATGTGAACATAAGGTGGTGTGGTGGAGGCGTGCGTGTTGAAGGGATCACATATATATCTATAACCTGTAATTTGTTCTTAACATATGGCCTACTACACCATTCATTTTAATAGGGATAATTATTTGACTATTTAACTGATCCATGGACACTGGGATAGGAAGTGAACAAAGATCCCCGAAGGGGAGATGCAGATGACACCTGATAGAGGTTCTCACCCTTTACCTTTCTACAAAACAAAATAGGGTTTTTATTGCAATCTGTGTCCCTGTTGGAGATATATTCCCCTTTCTATTCAGTTTGGTTACTACTGTCACCAGGACAGGAAGGGAAGGCAATCATTGTAGAAATAGACTGAAACAGCACTAAAAAACCTGAGGGCCCGTTTACACTATGTGCATTGACTGGTGTTTTTCTGCACTTGACCAATGCCCATCACCTCAAGGGCACATAAGGGCACATAGAAAACAATGTATAAATACATTATATGGTGCATTAATGAATACAGAGCTGCATTTTGTGTCATTGGCCAATGCCTGGTGCAACAGGGCTAAAGAAGGCAGCACAAAGAAGCCTCAAAATGTACAAATTGTGATAACTTTTTCTTATATAGTTTCCCTCTTCTGGC
The DNA here is from genome assembly GCF_000935625.1 of Nanorana parkeri. NCBI lineage: Eukaryota > Metazoa > Chordata > Amphibia > Anura > Dicroglossidae > Nanorana > Nanorana parkeri. Next base: position 735,728 of record NW_017306757.1, on the reverse strand, counting down.
CTTTCAGGATACTTGTGGCTAATTTCAGCTAAGGAAAAGTGCAGGGTAAATGGGTGCAGGGGGGCACCTGGTCACATCCCCCAGTCAAGGCATATAATTCTCTTAAACTACACCCTTCTTAAAGGAATGGGAGCTAGAAAGTCTTATCATTTTCACAGATAAATCTGTAAACGTTTAATGAAACTAGCAGAAGTGAAAATCAAGGGGAGATTTATTGTACTATACACATCTGAAATCTCACAGAACCCCGTAGATGACTAAGTTGTCAGATAATATAAAATACAGGCCTGCATTGCAAAGTTAAATACAATTACAGATATCTCATTTTCAGAAAGAGGAACATCTACAGTTATTTTTTTAACTAGTCCTCTTACATTAAGTAATGTTTATATTTTTTGCCTCTTTAAAGTGACAATAAACTCAGGAGTAAAATCCTAAAAATACATTCAAGTACCTTAACTATTAACAAAAATGTATCTTATTTGTGCATCACTCGGCTGTAGCTCCTCAAATCATCTCTGAATTGGTGCTGACCCCGTCCTTCCTTCTGGTGGGTGGCTACTTTTGTTCCCAATGGTCTTTGTCTGTGTTGTAAAGTAGTCACCACTCCAAGCTCACTCCTGTGATGGACTACAATGTCATGTTTAGTTTACTCATTTGTACTGACATTGTACTCTATCACAGGAGCGAGCTGGAACGGTGACTACTTTACAACACACACAGAGACCGTTCAGAACAAAAGTAGCCACCCTCCGAAGGAAGGACAGTGTCAGCACCAGATCAGAGATGATTTGGGGATCTACAGTAGACATGTGTGATTGTTTTTTTGTTCCGAATCAAAATTCGGACGAATTTTCAGAAATTCGGACATTCGCACACATCCGAATTTCCGAATCCCAATGCATCCGAATGTGTCCGAATCTGAAGTTAGGTTACCGAATGTCGTTCAAAAACTAAACTGAATTGGACATGTGACTTTTCTGGCCAATCAGTTGTGTTTTTCGGTTTAATGCATCCGAATGTGCCTGAATTATGGTTTTCTTGTTTTACTCGCAATGAATATTCGTAAACTCATCCGAAACTAACGAAGTTCGGATTTGTCCGAATCCGAAACCCAAACCGAATTGAATTTCGGATCCGAATCCCGAATTCCAAAATAACAAAATATCCGAACCGAAATTTTCCGCAGCTTACATGTCTAATCTACAGCTGAGTGATACACAAATAAGATACATTTTTGTTAATAGTTGAATGCATTTTTAAAGTTTACCTCCTGAGTTTAATGTCACTTTAAGTGATAGACCCCATCACTCAATGCAGTGAATTCAGAGCAAAGTCATTCAGCAGTGCGGGGGTTAATGCAAGCAGCTAAAAGCGGGCACACACACCTATCCCACCCAAGCTATATGTCTCTAGGGAGTGTAGGGGGAAGGGGTTAAGCAGCTGATCAAATCCCTCAACAGACAGAATGGTTTAAGATAACAGGTGACTGAGGCTCACTGGGACACACCTTTGTTTCACTAGTCCCATAATTATGGCACAGGTTCAAAAAAGCCATGTAATTTTCCTGCATGTTTTGCTTCTTTTCACAGTGCGCAGTTTCCTTGGTGATGGGGTTTGTGGTTTTAAAGTAAAATAAATCTCTAGATAAGGGTGAAAAAAAGGAAAACCTGAAAAAAATTGCCGGTCTTCTTCTGAAAATGCCAGGTCACTGACCTGGACATTCATCATGCAAATTCAAAAAGTCAGAATGTCATCTTTATACTGACTTAGACTCTATTGAAGCAAAAGCATTAGCATGACACAACTAGCACTTCTGAAGTATAGGCCAATCTTGTCAACCTATATGATGTCTTCTATGATTTACATAGGTAGGGTCATAGGTGATTCTGAGCAGGTGGAAAGATTATAAAAAGTCTATACCTTGTAGTCTCTCCTTCTCCCAGTTATAGGGGGAAAAACCTCTGAAAGTCATATGTGTGTGCAATAGAACTGGCAATGCATTAGTAGCGTCTCAATATGTTTCTTTATGCTGGCCATGCACCAGTAGATTTCCAAACAAACGTTTGTACGAAAGACCTTTCTTTACCACCCGATAATGTCATCAGATACTTGACAAACGTTGATCGAAATTTTGTTTGGTTTTAACGTTCAATTTTGGAATGAATGGAGTTTCCTGAAGGAAAACCACATTCATTGTTAGAATTTTGTTTGTTCGAGAAAATGTTTCCATCCTGCTCCTTTTTTTTTTTCTTCACTATGGTCACACCTCTCTTTTTGAATCCCTAAAGAGGTAGAGGGTTAAGACATTCTGCCATTTTTCTTGCTTTACTTATCTTTGTACATGTTCTAGGTTGTGACTCAGATGAAGCCAGAAAACTAGCATATTCAGAAAGATGCCAGCAATGACAGTCTCCATAATTCTTTAATTACAGCTGTACTTGTAATAAAGGTTCAGAGCACCCAGGAATTATATTTTGGTAAGGTGTATATATATACATATATATATACACAGGATTTATATAGCACCAACAGCGCTTTACAATATAAGGAGGACATTACTTTTACAATACAAGTCAGGATAAGATGTTAGGGGTCTAACTGTCTGTGCTTACAAACTGTCTGTCTGTGCTTACAATCTAAAAGGGAGGGGCAAGTGATACAAGAGGCGGTAACGACGAGGGGATAAATTGTGTGAGAAAGTGATAGTTCAGTGGTTAGGTTGAGGCGGAATAGGCTTCCCTGAATAGATAAGTCTTTAAGGATCGCCCAAAGGCAGACAGAGTAGGAGATAGACAGACAGGTTGGGGTAGAGAGTTTCAAAGGATGGGAGAGACTAGAGAGACATCCTGGAGGCGAGCATGGGAGGAGTTTATGAGAGAGCTAGTAGGATGGTTAGGTGGATAAGTATAGCAGCAGCATTCATGATAGACTGAAGAGGGCATAGCCTGTGTAGAGGTAGGCCAATGAGGAGGGAGTTGCAATAGTCGAGATGAGAGATAACAGGTGAGTGGAAGAGTAGCTTTGTGGTATCATTGGTTAGTAAGGGGCGTATTTTGGAGATGTTGCGAAGGTAAAGGTGGCAGGATTTGGATAGTGATTGTATGTGGGGCAGAAAGGTGAGGTCAGAGTCAAGGAACCCACCTAACGCCTTGGGAGGAGGGAGAGATAGTTGTGTTATCAATCTCAATGGAAAAGTTAGGGAAAGATGTACGGGCGGGAGGACATATCATGAGCTCAGTTTTTGAAAGGTTGAGTTTTAAGAAGAGTTCTGACATCCATACTGATATGTCAGTTAGTAAATTAGCGGTGCGCAAGGACACCAAGGGGGTGAGTTGTGAAGTGGAGAGATATATTTGAGTGTCATCGCTATAGAAAAACTGACCAAGGGAGGAGGTGTAGATAAAGAAGAGTAGTGGTCCAAGGAGAGAGCCTTGGGGGGTCCCTATGGAAAGAGGAAGAGGAGAGGAGGTGTTAGATTTGTAGGTGACACTAAAGGAGTGCTTAGATAGGTAGGAGGAGAACCATGAGAACCATGAGAGAGCAGGGTCTTGGAGGCAAATCGAGTGATGTTTTTTGTGGAGCAGCAGGTGGTCAACTGTGTCAAAAGCAGCAGAAACGTCTAATAGCAAGAGTAAGGAGTAGTGGCCATTGTTTTTAGCAGTTAGTGAGTCATTAGTAAGTTTTAAGAGGACAATTTCAGTGGAGCGTAGAGGGTGAAAGCTGAATTGTAAGGGGTCGAGGAGGTCGTAATCAGTGAGGTGGCGGCTCAGGCGGTTGTAAACTAGGCATTCTAGGTATCTGGAGGCGAATGGGAGTAAGGAGATTGGTCTGAGATTGTTGAGGTTGGTAGGGTCCAGTGACGTTTTTTGGGGTATTGCGGTGACCAGCACATGTTTTAGAGGGGAGGGAAAGAGGCCAGTAGAGGGGAAAGATTGAAAATGTGAGTAAGAGAGTGTAGGAAAGAGCAAGAGGGTGACCGGGGTAGTAATAAGGGAACAGGGTCCAGGTGGTGAGGCGGGTGTCAGAGAAAAGTTTTTTAACCTCCTCTATAGTGACCGAGATGAAAGAGGAAAGTAACAAATGCGATGGTGGGTCTTGTACGTTAATAGGGGAAGTTGACTGGAAAATAGAGATCTCATCCGGAATTGCATCTATCTTGTTTTTGAAGTGAATGACAATGTCCTGAGTGATTTAGTGGGGGACATAGTAGAGAGTCTAAAGTAGAAAAGAGTTGACAAGGACTGTATGAGAGTGTGTCACTGAGAGTGACAAAATAAGTCTGTTTGACAGCACAGAGCGAGGAATTATATTTTAGCAGGGCAGCTTTATAGAGGGTGAAGTCTTGCAGAGACATAGTTTTACACCACACTCATTAAGAACGTGGCTATGTCTTTTAAGATGTATGGTTTCTTCTGTTTGCCATAGTTGTAATGGATGTGGCCTAAGTCTGCATGTGGGGAGAGGAAACAAGGTGTCTAGGGAGAATGAGAGTGAGCTGTTGAAAGTAGAAGTAGCCAGGTCAGGGCAGGACATGGGTGAGATTTTGTCATAGAGGTAGTCAGTAGCAGAGTGGAGAAGAGAAAGGTTGAAGTGACGAAGGTTTCTCCGGGTAACAGTGTGCTGATTAGGGGGATTCAGGGCTGGGGACAGGGTGAGCGTGAAACTGACATGGTTGTGGTCCGAGAGGGTTAATGTTAGTGGCAATGTTAAAGTGACCAAGAATGATAGTAGGTATTTCAGAGGAGAGAAAGCAGGGTAGCCAGGCAGAGAAGTCATAAAAAAAAGCGAGATACCGGACCAGGGGGTCGCCGCCCTCCCCCCGTACTAGCAATTGCCGCCCTCGGGGAATCTGCCACTCCAGGCAAACGCCTTGTTTGCCTCGCGGCAGATAGGCCCCTGGTGGGGATAGAAGGATTCCCACTCCACCTCCTTTCCGTCCACTGGGTCTGGGTGAGTGTGTGTCCAGTGGAGGCCACCATGGGAAAGGGCAGCAGGGGAGGTATAGTCAGATTCCTGAAACCTGATGGTGGTTTTAACCACATATCAGCTTTGCATACCCTACAGTGATACTATTGGTCAGATCTCCTTTCTGGAGTACCTGGCATTGCCCCCAACAACCGATAACATCCTCTCATTGCTGAAAGAGAAGTCTCAATCCTCCAACAACAAGTTCTGCAATGTGACATTAATAAAATATTAAACAGGGAGACCAATTCCCCCTTCTTATGGTCATGGCAAGTACATGGAGCTGTGAACTCAAGCATGGAGACCTGTCCACAAAAAAACTAAAATGTGATGAGTGACCCACTCAAGGCAGTGAGCAGTGTGCAAGTCCAGTAACCTGTGACAACCACTGAGAAATCATCTTTCACTTTGTGAGCAACTCATAATACGCACCCCCACTTTAAAAACCCAATGCAAAAATGGGCAATTGTGTATTTATATATAAAGCATTGTTCTTAGGGACTACCATTTTTAAAAGACAGCTTTTGAAACTTCATTAAAAGAGTCAGTGAGCTAATCTCTTGGTTGCTGTTGGTAAGTGCACATCATTGTACCCAGGTAATAAATGGTTATGGGTTATATTCAAAACAATATTCAGCAGATGTTCTTTAAAAAAAAAACATACTCATTGTATGTGTAGAACTGAGCTCACAGCCTCAGTTTCTGGAAGACAAAGAGAGAGGTTCCCATGTTTACATGGAACATCTCATCTGCCACACTGGGGAATAAAGCACCTGGTTGCTTGGCTCCCTTCAATCTTTATTACACAGTCATGACCCAGGATAATAGCTGCCTGCTTCCAAAATAGCCTGTCATAAATGTGCAGGATGATATTTATTTTTCATATGTACAGGTCATTTATATCTACTTATATCTACATGTGGTTACACAGGACCGCCATTAAGAATCATGGGGCCCCATACAGGCAACCTGACAGGCCCCCCCCCCCTTGGGGCAGCAGTGTTAGTTTTAATCTTTTTATTTTATTTTATTCTTTTTTTACCACCTTTTTTTCCACTTAACTTTTGCTATCACAAAAGGGCTAACAGCATTTGGAGGTGACAGGTAGGGATGCACCGATACCGTTTTCCCGGTATTGAGTTGCCTGGCCAGGAAGGGGGTCTAAACACCTGGTCTTGAAGTGGTTAAGGAAGCCGGGCGGCATGTAATGACTCACTTCCCGGCTTTCTGATTGGTCAGGAAGCCATCACCAAGTGACCAGGAAGCATGGAGCTGGCTTTCTGGCCATTCAGGCTGGGGGGGTGGGTAATGACTTGCTGCCCCTCTTCCTGATTGTCCAGCTTCCCGACCAATCAGGAAGCCGGGCGACGTGCAATGACTCCCCGCCCAGCTTCTTGATTGGTCGGGAAGTCAGCTCCATGCTCTCTCGTCACCAAGTGAAGAGGGAGCATTGAGCTGGCTTCCCTGCCAATTAGGAAGCCAGGGGTGAGTGATTTAGATTGTAAGCCCTCAGGGGCAGGGCCCTCCTTACCATCTTGTCTTGATTTGTATTGTGATTGTAATGTCTTCCTTATATTGTAGAGCTCTGTGCAAACTGTTGGCGCTATATAAATCCTGTATAATAATAATATTTACCCGCCCCCGGGTTCCTGATTGGCTGGGAAGCTGACTCTATACTCCCTGGTGATGAGGGAACATGGAGCTGGCTTCCCGGCCAATCAGGAAGCCGGGTGGCGTGTAAAGACTTGCCACTAGGCTTGCTGATACTAGAAGTTCCGGTATAGGAATAAGCATCGGGAGTATTTGGGCGAGTACGAGTACTTGCCCAAATACTCAGTATCGGCACCGATACCAATACTAGTATTGGTGCTTCCCTAGTGATAGGTTCTCTTTATGGAGATATCAGGGGTCTATTAGACTCCTGGTGTCTCTCTTGCCCTCCAATACAGATGATCAAACAACCAATATTAATCTGCTAAAAGTGGTCAAATAGGGGACTATCGCTCTATCGGGACTATATCGGTCTCTGAAGCCTGTCTTCTCCTATGCTGCAGCATTGGAATGTTCCTCAGTGTCCTCACATCTATACACTGTGTATAAAATGTAATGATTTCCGGGACCTTAGAAGTCTGGAGGGGAGTAGAAGAGAGGCTGGAAGGACTGGTCTAAGAGCCAGCCGGCCTTATGGTTCAGCTGTGTACAAGTGTTTTGTATTTTAGCACCTAGACAAAAAACGAGCATTGCAAGGGCTAGTAAATGTTTTGCCCGGAGTTCTTCTTTAAAGTATATATAAACCCAGGGACTGCAAATTACCAATTCCTAACAATATTGGCTGCATTAGTTTTCTTCAGTCTAAATATGTTCCTGCAATTGCAGAAAAATACCTTTTGATCCTGTCAGAAATCTTGTGTCCTTATATCGTCCTGTACACTAACTTGAAATCTCAAACAACTAGTAGCTCAGCCTTCCCAGCTATATTTTGTGAACTACAAAACACCTCTCCTCTGTGTAATGGGAATGGGTAGAGTTGGGAGGAGTTTGTCATCCAATTTAGGAGAGTGGCTAGGGTGACAACGCTGCTACTCCATAGATAGAGTGCAGTGAATGAGCGTTGTCACCCTAGGACAGGAAATGTGTAGTTAGCAGGATCACCTGGTTAAAAAAAAAAGAAAGAAAACTAATTTGTGCAGCCACCACAAATAAGACTAGTAAGCTGTAATATATTACATTTTTTTGGTTTTGGTTTTGGTTTTAGATACGCTTTAAGAAATGCATGGGACCTAAAACCAGAAGACTAATCTTGAACACATTGGACTGTCTCTGGAAACCAGGACCAATTGGTATCTATGAAATGGGTTACTCATCACACGTAAAAATGTTTGTAGCTGCAGGGCCTAATAGACCTTTCTTCCTGAGGGATCTGTGATAGGAGAACATTGAAGGAGTGGCCACCAGTTAAACTACATATCAGGGTGAACATTGTAAATACGGTCCTCTTTTATGGTGTTCTTTGCCACTGATCTACATTCTAGTTTCCTCTATAAAATGTTGGGACTATGAATACAAAAAGTGAATCGAATTTCCTGTTCTCTGGAGGAGAATCACATTGTCGTCAACTTCCCCGTCACCTTTCCTCTGACACACAAGCTAGTAATTGCAACATAATTATATTTATTTTTTTAAATCCCACAAATCCTTTTATACTAAGCATATATTAACTATCTCGTAAACTTCCTTGCAAATGCAATTACCAACTTCAAAAACATCATCATTAATGTAAAGTAGATGGGTTTCTTGTTTTTTTTGGGGGGGGGAGGAGAGGGTGGGGGTGTCCTAAGATTTTAACTTTTTATACTAAAGTGAACCTTATGTGAAGTTTTCATTCACATAAATTAAATGTTTCTAAGTGTTTATAAGAAAGTTGAAGTAAGTAATAAAAAAAAAAAGGTTGTTTGGTGTTATTCATTTTTCAACTTCAGTTTATGTGTTTTGCATGTCTTTAACTACTTGCGGACCAGGCCCCGTATTAAAATGGCCGGTCCGCTGTCGCATTGTTTCGGGAGGACGTTTCTGAATCTCCTCCCACGAATGCGTGTGTGAGAGCCGCGGCTTTAGACACAGGGTTCATCAAACTGGATCTGGTCTTGTGATCACTGTGATTGGTTGTGACATCGATCATATGGCAATGTTTATATTGCCAGGCCCCCCCTTCCTCTAACATCAGCGGCAGGGGATAGTAAAGGAAGCAATGAATGGATGACCCATCCAGTCATTGCTTCCTAGAGTAAAAACAAGCAACAACAACAAAAAAAGTAAAATGTTTAACCCTTTCACCCTCCCTCCTTTCCTATATATGTATCTCCATTCTATCTTTACTCTGATGTGTGTATTAATCTCCGTTACCCTGCACATCTGTACATTAACCCCTTCTCTCCATCCTCCCACTGTATGTGATCTGTACATTAACCCCTTTACCCCCTCCTCCCTCTGTCTATGACCTGTAACATCTTTTAATCCTTTTACCCCCTCCCCTCTACAGTATATGTCAGCTCCATTGTAATAACCCCTTCACCTCCCTTATCCTGCACATATTTACATTAACCCCTTCATCTCAATCCTCCCACTCTATGTGACCTGTACATTAACCCCTTCACTTCTGACTCCTTGTGTCTATGACCAGCACATATAATGCATCTAGCGCACCATTAGCCCTCGTTCACACCTGACCGTTTTGTAGCGCGTTCTACGCTCGACGAACGCTCTACAAAACGGTCAAAAATATAAATTGCATTGTAGTCAATGGCCTCATTCCCACCTTGCCGTATTTCCGCCCGTCCCTAACGCCCTACAAAGCGGCCCACGCCTGAAAAGGTCCAGGTACTACTTTGGGCCGTTTTGTAGGGCGTTTTCCATTAGGATACAGCCAAGTAGCCTTCGGAATCGCGCGACGGTCGCGCGACTTTTTTACCGCGAATCGCGGTAAAGAAAACGCGCGACAGACGCGCATATTACAATACGCCTAGGTGTGAATGGGGGCTTACCAAGCTCCATGTTTTAACCTCCTCAATACCAGCGTGTTTCTTCATTTCCCCAAAAAATCAGATCATCTTGGGACGTTTTCATTTTCAAAAAGGGATCATTTTAGGGGTTTTCATTTCACTATCCTGACATTTCTATTTGAAACGTTTTATAATTAAAAGAAGGGGGGAAATGTTTTTTGTTTTATTTCCAAATGTTTTGTTTTTTTCTCCATGATATAGTGATAAAATAATAAACAATAACTATTAAATAGCGCCAAAAGAAAGCTCTGTTTCAAAATTGATATAAACTTAATGTGGGTACCATGTTGTATGATGGAGTCAAACTCTCAGCACTGAAAACACAAAAATGGCCCGGTAATAAAGGGGTTAACATGCCAGGTTAAATTGAGGTAAAATTGTCAATACAGTCAGTTCACCTGGAAGTGACATGGCAGCGTCCAGTGTCTACATCCTGGAGAGTTAAACTACCTAACAATTCCTTATTTCTCTCAGGGATTTCAGTGGTGAGACTCTATGCTTTTGCCATAAGGCTTACATATACAGATTAGAACACTTGCTGAGACGATTATGAGGGGTTCCCCGTCTCCTTAATTGATTTTCATAGGTGTTTTTTTTTTAGTGAAAATAGAACAGAAGGAGCAGGAACACCTAAAAGAGATCAAGCAAAGCTCAAATTCAAGATGTGTTGAAATAGGGCCAGCAGCTATAGCAAGGCATTGTCACTGCTGGGGTCCCCAAGAGATGTAAAAACCTGACGGGTGACTAAGCTCAGACTCCATCTATATATGAAATATCTCTTTTGGGTGAACTGTTTCTTCATCGGTTTATGCTTCTGCAATACTTTTCCTCTATTAAGGTGTGTTTCCTACAAAGTACTATGACCAGGAACACATACATTCAAATAAATACTTAGCACGTAGAAGCACAAAGTAATGAACTATGTGAATTGCAGCACTTATTAAAATCGAATGTATTTTGGTACACATTATTGCATGTTGCTTAAGTGAATGAGACCTATACTGTGAAACTTACTGCAAAACTCTTCACCACAAAATATATATAAAAAAACATAGTAAACCTAATTTATCCATGCATTGTTATAGCAGTTATAAACTGCATTTTACCACTGCTTCCCCAATAGTAGAGATCCTTACTAGGTGCTACCTTCTTTGCATTGATGTTCAGCCATGGAGCAGGCTCCTTGTCAGCAAGCTTTTTCCCAAGCCCCCCAATGTCTCCTGGTTGGACCTGTCAGATTGTTTGCCTAGGGCTTTTATGTGTTATAAATTAATATCTGGATCAATATCTGGATCTGGATTAGCCAAAGCCATTATCGGTATGGCTTTGGCTAATCCAGTTCCACAGACCACCTTTTCTGTGTTTCTCAGTCCATTGCAAGGAGCTATATACCAAAATGTCATATATATTATTGGGATCAGGCTCAGAGTCCAGTAGCTAAAACAGCAGGTCAATTTGTGGTATAATAGGCCGTGTTCGGTACACAAGCAGATGGTAGTAGTATAGGAGCAGGCAGAAGCGTAGTCAGAGAACAAGCCGAGGTCAGTAGCCAAAGGTATCAGGTATGAAGCAGAAGACAATGAGAGTAGTCGGTGAATCAGCAGCCAAAGGTCAGTACACGGGTAGTAGTATGAGTGGATTGTATCACAGAAGGAGCAGGAAGCAAGATATTGGCAGGAGCACAATAATCTGGCAAACAGGAAGTGCAGAGGCATAGCTTAAAGGGGTTCTAAAGCCTCCCGTTTTTTTGCCGGAGCAGGAAGCAAGATATTGGCACGAGCACAATAATCTGGCAAACAGGAAGTGCAGAAGCATAGCTTAAAGGGGTTCTAAAGCCTCCCGTTTTTTTGCCTATATCTACTGCTGGTAAGCAGTAGATATAGGCAAAAAGTTTAAAAAACAAAAAAACAAAAAAAAAAACGTTTAAACAGCGGTTTAGACTGACCTTATTATCGCCGCGCGCTCCCGCGGCGAGAGTCCGGAACTGTTCGTGCGGCCTCAAAGGATCTTGGGACGGGCGCATGCGCAGTTCGGTTTCTCGGCCGGGAGACGAGCAGAGACGCAAAGTAAGCCTATGGACGCGTGCACCCGCATGCAGGCACCGCTGGATCGGAAGTGCCTGTAAGCAGAGAGGAGTCAGCGCTGGATCGGAGAGCCGCCACACCGCTGGAGGGACAGATGAAAACATGGGGAAAGAAGAGGAAGATCGGATTAAGAGACATCATTTAAGGTAAGTGCTGACATTAACATGGGGGGGAGGGAAACATTTTTTATCCTTTAATGTCACTTTAAATAGGAAGTTCAAGGGAGGAGCAAGGAGTTCAGAGTTCAGCAAAAACTAGGTTTAACTGAGGATTACACATGTGAACAGGCAAGGAGCTATCCAAGGTTTTAAGGTGGCTCAGCAGGTAGAGCCACTGCCAGCTACAGTGGAGACCCTGGGTTCAGATCTGGATCCTAACAGCAGGATTAATCTAAATCCTTAAGAATGGTATCCAATGTCTATGGGTAAATCTAACTTACCCACAGATATAACAGTTTGACCATTTTTTTCCAGATTGCGTGGGTATGTCAATGAGTCATCACACTGCCACTGGCCAACTGCTGTTGGGTGATCTACAGAGTAGGTAGGCTAGCAAACTTGTTCAAATAGCCATTTTTGCTCCCTATCTGCACTTTCAGCTAGAGCTCAATGCCTTGTCTATGGACACCTTATTTCCACTATACTGTACATCTAGGCATTGATTGCCCAAGATGGAAATTCAAGTATACAATCAGAACTCTTGTTTCATTTTTCAATACGATTAAAGATGGGAAGATGGAAACTGATTGATAGCTATTGGCCACAATGCAGATTTTGTGCTTATTTCTTTTTTCTCCAGTTTTCCTGATTCAGCCCTTTTGGCACTTATTTACCAGAAGTCGATTTTTCCAACTGCTACAAACTGGTGCATTAAAATATGTTAACAGAAAATGTGCAGATTGTGCCCAGTAAACACTTGCCAGGATTTGAACACCCTAAATGTCCTTATTTATTTATTGCAGGTATTTATATAGCGCTGACAATTTATGCAACGCATTACATAGTTGCACATTCACATCAGTTAGTTCCCCTCAAGGAGCTTACAATCTAAGGTCCCTATCTCACATGCATACATACAAGGGCCAATTTAGACAGGATACAATTAACCTTCCAGCATGTCTTTGGAGTGTGAGAGGAAACCCACGCAAGCCCAGGTTGAACATGCAACCTTCTTGCAGATAATGACCTGGCTGGAATTCAAACCAAGGCAGAAGCGCTAAGCACTGTGCTGCTCATAATTGTTGTGTGCTTTGCCCACCCCACGCTAACAAGTTTGATATTAACTTCGGATAAGAACAGGTATTGGAATAATTTTTCAGCTGTCACGCATACTGTCCTAAGCCTAATCAAACAACTGACCTTTATCTGGAAATGATCATGCGGCTCAACCTGTGTAATTTGAGAAAACAATAATTATTCTACCACTGCTTAGCTAATCTTGGACACAACAAACAAGTTTTAAGATTCTTTGTAAGCAATTGGTGTTTGAGCTTGTCATAGATATGAGACAGTAGTCAGTGGTAAAACCCAAACCCTTAATGATTTTTCTTTTAGATTGGTGTATAAACATGCAAACAACGTCAAGGCTATCTTATGAGTACAATACCAACTGGCAAGGGAGCTCCAACATTACTGATCAATGATTAAAGTTATTTGAGTGTTTAAAGATTCTAAAAGTGCAGGTGCCAGTATTCCACCCATAGATGACTTATGGTGTGGCCGGTGAAATAACGGAGCACAAAAGTCACATTAATATTTCATTAACGTCAAATAGGCGTTAAGCGCCTCCTCCCACCTTGGTAGAGGTTTCAGTTGAGCACTCTAAGCCAGCTACAGTGAGTAATTAGATAAGATATAATGGCCTGAACAGTCAAATGTCAGTTTGTTGACACTAGATGAGTGAGGCAAGGTAGATGCAAATCAACAGTGTTTGCACTACCCCACTACACTCATGGAGACACCTGTCTATTCCACCTGCTTGTCTACATTCCCATGTACAGCACGGTGCATTTTAAGGGCATACGATACTTTCAGCTTGGGAACGGAAACTTCATTGAGTCTGATATGCCAGTTTTTGTCACCTATTCTTTGCTTTTTTTCTTGACGTAACCAGAAGAGAAGGTGTGTGGGGGCTGGAATGCCAGTAACGGGGGAAAAGGGGCGGGAGAATATTCTCACGAAATAACCTGCATTACGCAAGTCAGTTTCGTGTTGGCCTATCCCATCTGAGGAGGACACACCTGTTGAAACTTTGAGCACGGAGATTGGTTTGTTGAAAAGAATGCACCTGTATTGGGAGGGGTGAAGACCTACATGTAAGCCAAGCCCTTAGCCTTCTCAGTCTCTTCTTGTTTCTCAGCTTAAACAAGCAGCATCGCTCCAGGGCTCTCGAGCAGACGGAGAAGAACATCTTTCAACACTTGACGACTACGTTTTTTTTCTCTTTCTGTCCTTATTTGTCCTTTGTACCGTGTGCCATTTTATGTAAAGCCTTTTGGCTTTGCAGGTATTTTTAAATCTTTTTTTTTTTTTTTGTTGCTCTGAAATTCTCACCTGGCTAAAGGAGAAGGTACCAAGACAAGATATCCTGAAGATGCAAAGAAAGAAGACTATGATGACCATTTCATTGATGTCCTCTCACAATGGCGCTGGGGGTATTTCCTTATGAAGAACTAATCTCTCTTCCCTTGGTGAAGTAATATTAATGCAGTGTTTTGTTTTGGGTTTTTTTTATTGCTGGTTTCGAGGTATTGTTCTGTTAAGATCATGGGCAGTAGAAAGGGAAAGTACAAAGAGCCATGTCTAGGAATATCTTTTTGGCTTTTTTGCTTTTTGGTGTAAAGCTTTTCTTTCAGGTGGTTTGGAAGAATTGGTGCTTCTTTGAGATCGGGTTTCATTCAGGTCTGTTTCTGCAATGCACAGAGTTGAGAGTAAAGAGCATGAATTCAAACTCTTTAGCCCTCAACCAGCCCAACCAGTTAGGGCAGGTACTCACACGCAGCCGCAAGGCATTCAGTATTGGGCACAAAGGCAGAGAAGCAGTTACATGAGATTTATAGTGGGGGAAGTGAGGGCGTTCTGGCTCTGAAAATGCACACGTATTAACGTGAGAGTAGAGACAGAAGATCAGAAAGAAAAAAAAAAGATTGTTCTATACGTTTATGTCTTTGTTTTAGAAGCCTTGATATATTAGTGGTATGCATTGATGTCATTTGATTGCAGTGTTTAACATTTCTTAGTGCCAGTCAGGTATGTTCTAATAGGTCTGCTTTGTTTTAAAAGAAACAGTTAGTGTTTGAAACTGCTGGTACATCAGATCTTGTGTTTAAGGCGCCTTCTTGATGTTTGCTTTCACCCTCTGTCTACTGCCTTTAACTTTTCAGCTGCCTTGCTTGCTATTCTTTAGCTAAATCTAGCCATAGATATTAGAGCAAAATCTGACTAGAAAGCACAACTGCTGAACGATCTTTCTTCTGAAAGCTCTTTCCATAAATGTGCATACTCAGATTGTGGCTTCGGAGGAGGAAGAGCCAAAAAGTATCCCCAACACCGTCTTATCTTGTAGAAAACAATAGCTATCAGCAGAAAAATCCCAACAAGGCCAATCATTATTACCCCAGACAATGATGTTTGTTGTCATGATGTCCACTAATTTGTGAGAACTCAGTAAAATGTGAAGGCAGGCATGTTATGTCTATGGGTACCTTGAGGCTGGAGCTTGTCCCTTGTTTGCCAGCAAGAACCTGCCTTAACCTGTAAGGTCTTGTTTTGTAGTAAACAGGCCCAAGACAAACCAAAACAAGTTAGATGAGCAGTATTAGATGTCCAATTATACTTTTGCTATAACTTGCACTGCAGTGGTACATAGTAATGAATGAATATGGTGGTAATGTAGCTGCAGAAGCAACTTCCTTGTTTGAACTTATAAATTGGCTATTACCTGATGCATCTGCAAGGGTAGCTGTGGTCAGATGATGTGGCAGAAACATGGTGCTTAGATGTAGGAAGTCTGTTTAGATTGTATACACCTTTCTCATTATCCACTTACGAATTCAAGCATAAAAAGTCTCTTGGTTTTGATGATTTCTAAAAGCAAAATGATAGCTTTTACATCATATGGTTTATAGAATGTCTAATGAGAAATGTTCTTCATAAAAAAAAATTGCACTAAGCCTTTAGGCTAATTAATGATGGAATTGCAAGTATGATTGATTGATTTCCTGTCACAATTGTTTTAAATAGTCTTATTGAAATTCTAAATACATTCTAGACATGAAAAACAGGCTGTGTTGCATTTTATTCTCTCAAAATGGCTTCCCCTCAGCCTGCAGTCTTGGTGTCTAGCGAGATATACAGTTCTTAAAAGGCGCATCAAAATGGTTCAAAATTAACAAGCCTGTTTAGTATTTAATATGGAGGACTGTGTGACAGATTATAAGATGGCCTATTTTCAGTAACTTAGCAGTTGCTGCAAAGAATTAGCCCCATGTACTAGATCCCGCCATATTCTCGGAAGTGCAATGGAGAAATTAACCCCTTAGATACAAGGTGGGGATTTGAGTACATTTAAACCAATAAAAGCTTAAATAACGCAAACGTGTAAGTTTGTCAGTCCCACATTTAAGGAAAATGGGATCGATAATGAGATATACGGTTCCCCTTAAATTAAATGTCTTTCTTTTAGCTGACAGGTTTCAGAATTCACATAAAATCTTGGCGGTTGTGACCAGACTCAGCATGTCTTATCTGTTTGAGCAGCAGATAAAGGTCTAGGTTTACAAGGCTTTGTTCTGCACACAGTCTCTTTACTATTGATTAAGATTTGACACTGAGGGTTAACCAGCAGGTTAGTCTTTCACACTGGAGTCACATTCCTCTCTGGGGCAGGAGCTACCTTTGCAATGTATAGAAGCTTTAGAGGCCTTTATTTGATACCTGATACCGTGCAAAGGGCCAGGACATTGCAGCTTGAAAATAACATGGCTAGGGAATAGTAGCAGAGGGGGGAAGCTGGGCGGGAGATGACGAGCGGGCGGGAAGAAAATAGGTAAAGCAGGTAGAAGGAGATAATTACTGCTTATAGAGGTGGAGTCGAGCTTTAGTTAAGTTTCTTGTTTTGCTCTGTTCTTTATCCATTCTCTGCTGCTTTCCCCAAGGCCGGGTCAGTGCTAATAACGGTGATGATTAACTAAGTGGGAACTGTAACCTGGGAGACTGTGAGGTGGGTTTTAGATTTCAGGAGGACCCATCGCTTGAGTGAAGCACAGCTTTAAGCACCTGTAGAACTGTAAGCTTTAAAATTTGACTTTATATTGTCTTCTTGATCTATGTAGCTAAAGTAGCATGTTGTTTTCCCACTGACTTGTGTTCTTTCCTCAGGACCTGGCTTCCGTCTCATTCTCTGTCTCTGTGCTAGGGCGGAAGCCATAACTAGGTCTTATCTAACGTATGTTATGTGATCTTGATCAGTCATGTTGACTTGCCTATAAAGACCACTGCTGCATTGCATGATCTAGCATTCTCAGGCATTGTTATGTGCGTGCTGATTCTGCAGCCACCCAGGGATTGAATGAATTGGTTAACTGTACCTTAAGTATTTTATAAGTTGACCATGCCCCTTTAAGTCTAGTTTACATGCTAGTTCATTTGTATAGTGACACGGAATTATTTAAAAAAAACCCAGATGGCATATTAGCAATACCATGTCTGCCATATTGGGCGTCTGCAGAAAAAGGTCTCATTGTTTCATTGTGAAAGTCATTTGCCTGAGCTGTGCATAAAGTTAAAGCTGTGCCGGTGATAAGCTGTGAGAGCGGACTATGTTTTTTTATGACTACAGCAAAATGGCTGATCTGAAGATTCCATTTTACTTGACGTATGCAGAGAGGGGAGCCTTTGCAGTTTTCAGAAAATTTGTTAATGGGAAAACAGGATTGTTTGTTTACAAGACGCACATTATTTAAGATTATCTCTGCCTGTGGTTTCATTATATGATTAAATCTTATGCATTTTTTTTAATCTGGAAGAAGGTTTATCTGATTTGACAGACAGCACGGCACAAGGATACCTCAATTTCTTTAGGATTAAAGAAGATACGTGTTGCACAAGTCCTTGTCTATGTAAAAAATTGAGGGCACAGTCATTGTGTTCAGGATCTAATAATTACTTTGCTAATTCAGAGAACAGGCCAGACCTGTACTATTATGCTGTTAAAGCTGTTTAAATGAATGAATGCATATTAAAGCGTTATAGGGCATATTAGGACAGTTAATACAATAGATATACCCAATGCAGTGTACACAATAAATTAATAGCAAAAACATAAAAAATAATTGAAAATATTAGGTGATAAATAATAATAGTTTATATATGACATTTTCTTATGCAGTAACTCACAGCAACCAATAAGCAATTTTAAGTAGTTTTGACTACTCATCAATTATAAGTTACATTTAGTTGGTTACTATGGGTTATTGCACTTTGTTTATCATCCTTCTCTATAACTATATCTATGTGTGCATGTAAATGCATATAATGAAATACTGAGGCTGTACTATTTTACTGTGATTTTTATGTGAAATATTCGGTTATTAATTCATCTGAGTTACATAATTCCTAAAAAATAATCTAAATTCCCCCACCCCCCCAAAAAAAATACTAAGCACAACCTAGATATAAAAAATAGTAAAATTATATTTTAACATATATTTATTACTACCAAAATTATAATAAGATAATATTACAAAATAATAACGAAAAGTGACATTTTAAAATGTAAAGTTTAACTGTATAAGCCATTAAAATGTATAGTGGAATATACAGTATATTGTACTAGAAGTAATACCCATTCATATCTAGTCAACATTCCTAATTATAAAAGAGCTTAATGCCTCTTTCCATTACCCTTTAATAGATCTGATAAGGATCCAAGTGTACCGAGTGACAGGTGTGGTATGAAGTCATATTGTCTGCTGACATATATTGACAAGTAATTAATCATTAAAAGATTCGGGAAAATCTTCACCAAATAGTAGGACCATTATGTATCTATTTTTTTCTTATCGCTTAGGGTTAAACGTTCTTATATTTCTGTAGTCTTAACAACCAAAACATCTCTTGTGTATCAATAATCAAGTTGGAGCAGTATACGGAATTCAGGCCTGCTGGAAATACAGGTAGCTTTGTGCTAGGCCTGGCTTAAAGTGTAAGATGGGTTGCGATAGACTGTGAAGGGAATTTATCAAAACTAGAGCAGACAAAATCTGGAGCAGCTGTGCATGGCAACCAATCAGCTTCTCTCTTTTATTTTCAAGTCTTAACTGGACAAACTGAAGAGAGAAGCTGATTGGTTGCCATGCACAGCTGCTACAGACTTTGCCTGCTCCAGTTTTGATAAGTTCCCCAATGTGAATTTCCATACGTAGTCATGAAAACCCAAGTGTAGAATGAAGCATCACATTTTTAATGAATGAAAGAAAAAGTAATGGGAAGTATTTGAGGCCTCGTATATGGCCTAACAGTTGGATGTTGTCTTTTTGAATAAGACAAAGTAAAGAGTGGTAAATCATAGCATGCAATTTGTAGTTTATTGTAGTAAGATATCCAAAACACTGCTAGTGTTACTATGGGTTACTGTGTTCTGCACATTGCCCTCTTCATTACTGAATAAACATGGTAATATGGATAGCACAGTAGATGTGGAAAACAAATGTAGTCAAAACCCAAACCACCAGGATGATTTTATGGCCTACTAGTCCAAAGACCTGGGTTAGAAACTGGGATGCATTAAAAAGGTGTTACCCATATCAGGCCATTGTATTTGCTTGCTTACTTATTTGCAATGCCATTCTAGATCACATATAGGCAATTTCAATGGGATTAGTTCAGGCTCTGGGCATTGGTGCAAGCTGCCATGCTCTAATCAGTTTATATATATATGTATGAGTAATTGTGTGGGTTCAGCTCAATACAATATTTCTTCACGAAGTGACAGGGATCAATTGGTGCTCATTAGATATTGTGTAAGTATGATGCCTAATGATGCAGATTGATGTCTACTACATTTTGATTAGCTGTTGACCCATATTGTTATTTAGAGCTTATAGCAACCTAATTATTTGCTTAAATGATCTAATGTGT
The DNA here is from genome assembly GCF_000935625.1 of Nanorana parkeri. Classification (NCBI taxonomy): domain Eukaryota; kingdom Metazoa; phylum Chordata; class Amphibia; order Anura; family Dicroglossidae; genus Nanorana; species Nanorana parkeri. Next base: position 715,979 of record NW_017306757.1, on the reverse strand, counting down.
AGGTGCTGTTAGGCTACATTGACACATCTGCATGTTTCAGATGTTGCAGTTGTAGTGTGGTGCATTCTGGGCTAGTTTCACACGCATTACCATTCAGCCCTATGGAAGGTGTTTTGTGTTGGAAAGTGAATCAAGGATGCAGCAAATCAGAATGTTTTTAGTGCACCATCAAAGATGTGACAATGTAACCTAAGAGTTTAGCATCCACGTGCTAAGTTTATTTTAAAATGGTGGATTAGTAGGTGATTTATACTTAATTGTTATTTTGTAATTACTGAGTATAATGACCTTTTTTTTACAGTGATCTTCACTATTGCTTTGGGCCTGATTACACATGTGGTGAAAGCTGGGAGTCATTTTTACCAATATATCAGCATAATGAAAGCCCTCCACCCAAGAATACTTTACACAGAACCTAAGAGGATAGAGAGAGATAGATAAATAGATAGATAGATAGATAGATAGATAGATAGATAGATAGATAGAAGAATAGATAGATAGATGTGGGGTCTCTAAGGTAGATATATAGATTTGATTTTTTTTAGGGTTTTCCTTTAAAAAACACATTTTCAATGCATATATGTAATTCAGCTAGATAGGACATAATGGTATTGGTACTTGAAATGCGTTTTCATGCAGTAGAATATTGTGTGTGTTTTACTACAAGGAAATGGATAGGTGTGAATATGCCCTAGTGTATTTTTGATAGTTCAGTTTTTTACATGCCCCAGGCTTCCTAATGTTGACAATACACAAAAAGGTGCTCAAATTCCAGTGAACACATGACTATAGCTAAATCTAAAAGTTCCAGCTATTCAGCATTATAGCCCAATATGCTGAGTCTCCATGCTTTAATATTAGTTGAATTAGAGGGATCACATACATAAACAAAGGCAGTGATCACATGACTTCTGTCAATCAAACCATTTGATGTCTGGACTTTTTCATGATACTGGGAATACATTTCAGTTATATCAGGTAGGAATTTACCAACCTAAAAAAGTTCACTGTAGGAACATTTTCAGAAACACTATTTGGGTCATGTGAGAAGGGTAATGCCTGACAGTTCTTATACTTTCTGCCAATGTTTAGAGTGACAGTGCCACTTTCTGTCCCAGCCATGATACAGGCCTAGCATGGGTATGTGACTTTAGCAGGAAGGAACTAGGCTTGGCAGGAATAAGAAACTGGCCCAGTTATGATATGTCAGGTGACATTTCATGTATGTTGGGGAGCCTGTCTCTACTTTATAAGATTGAGGTTGCCATAGAGGAACAATACACTGCTTTTGACACGAGTGACATTTTATTCATGCATCTGTAGCAGCAGTAGCCCTGTGCATTTGAAATCTTGGTTGGAGGAATCTGCATTTCCAAACAGGAAGCTGAAATCATGTTGAGTTAATGAGGGTTTCTCAAATTCAACTACTTGGTTACTAATAAAAAAATAATTCATAGATGCTTTATATTTATTATAAGTCACCTGTGTACAGTTCTTATATGGATTCTAAGTGTATGATCTGTTGCTAATGGCTATTAGAACGCAATTAAAGCAGATTAAGAGGATAGCTAAAAAGCCGATGAATACTGTTGAATGTTTGGCTGATGGCTCTATGTTTATCATAAGCAGGGCTTGGCATATGTGGCGTTCCCAGGTTAAAGGACTAAGTATGCTTTATGATACACTTGTTCATGTCTATGTATGCATTAATTGAGATCTTTTGGTGATCGGACATTTTCTGGTGGCCAACACATCTAATATATTCAGGTATATTGAATACTATAGAATCAAAGCAACACAGTTATACGACACAAGCCTCATGACTCACATGCATTTTTTTCAGAGTTAATACCGGGTTGCCCAGCTTGTTTAATAATTAAATAATGTGTCTTTCTTTCTGCCCCTCCCTCTCCCAATTCATCTTAGTAGGCCCTCGATAGTTGCTTAGCTCCCCTGTCCATTAAGTGCTGACCATACTCTTGTTATGCACGTTGTAATATGAAGATGATTGAGATAATGCAAAAAACATTAATTGCCTCTTCAGTGGCCAACATACCCATGTTAAATATCTGTCAGTGAACACTGCTGCCTGCTGAATATAGAGCTTCCTTCTTTATTGCATACAGCTTTGTTTGTTTGTCTGTGTTTATTTTACTCTTCAATACAACTGGCTGGTTGTACGCCCCTAATGAGTACACTGCGCAGTTGGCTGACTCAGAAAATCCTGCTTGCTATGGATTATAGTGTGGGTGTTCTTAACACCACTTGCAGCTGCAGATCTACATTCCCCTCTTTTTGCCCGTTGAAAACCTGGAGGCCATTTTGTTCTTTTCTGTTATCTCCACAAGACAAAATGGTCATAATCACCAAACAATCTTTGTCGGCAATTCTTAAGGCATTAGCCACCATTGTGGGGAAGACTATTTTTGCCTTTTAAAACAAAAAATCTTAAATCCGTATGAAGTGCAGTTGTTATTCAAGGAAAATATTGTTAAATGATAAGCTAATTACACAAGAGTCACCGCGTTGAGGTCAGTCTTCTGGAATATCGGTCCTGACTTTATTTTCTGCTGTGCATTTTTTGGTCTAGCACCAAGATTTTTAAAGGTAAACTTGTAATTCAAAAATTCCACTTGCAAGGAATGGCATTGTAAATGTCAGACAAGTAAGCATGACTAAACAAGTAGTTACATATACCTGAGGGTGAAGTAAAACCCAGTCTAAAAATGCAGTGAAAATTCCTTTAAGCTTCGTACGGTAGAAAGGTTAATATTTCTCCCTATATAAATTCTGGTGTTAATGTGCTTAAACGATCTTTGCTTTTTTTTTTATCTATCACCCGTCCTTTTCCGTGCATGGGAATGTGGAATTTTAGAACTTCTTATTCTCTTATCTTCATATGGTAAGTGAGATCTAGTACATGGCCTGTAACTCTTTCTCTTTGTCTTTCCTCTCTAAGTCACGCCTCTTACCTCTGACCTCCAGCCCACTGCTTGCACTTGCCCTCTGGGATCATGTGACACTATTGCCATCTTACTGGGCAGCATTGGATGATGTCTCTGTTTCTAATACTGCCTGGTAATGATGATTATGGTGTCCCACAAACAACATGGGGTAGTGTGGCAAGATATTAAGCAGCAAAAGGTTAGTAGATTGATGTAATTATTTATACCCCCTATAAACTACCACCACTAAAGACTGTGGCACGTATAGGGACTCATTTCGTAAGATTTAATTGTATATATAGCTTGGGTATATAGCTTTAGGTGCTAGTACAGTGGTCCCCAAACTGTGGCCTATGGGTCAGATGTAGTTTTTTACTTGCTTTTAACTGGTCATTGAGACACCTGAAATGACTCCAACAATAGGGCCCTATCCCTCCCACTGACACCATCAATGGGGCACTATCCTTTCCACTGACACCAACAATGGGGCACTATTCCTCCCACTGACACAAACAATGGGGCACTTTTGCTCACACTGACACCAATGATGGGGCACTATTCCTCCCACTGACACCAACCATGGGGCACTTTTGCTCACACTGACACCAATGATGGGGCATTATTCCTCCCACTGACACCAACCATGGCGCACTTTTGCTCTCATTGTCACTAATAATGGGGCACCATTCCTCCCACTGACACCAAAGTTGGGGCACTATTCCTCCCACTGGCATCAACAATGGGGTACTATTCATCCCAATTACACCAACAATGGGGCACTATTCCTCCCACTTACACCAACAATGGGGCACCATTCCTTCCATGGAGACCAACAATGGGGCACCATTCCTTCCATGTACACCAATGATGGGGCACCATTCCTCCCACTGACACAAATGCTGGGGTTCTCAGTTCCTTTTACTGACACCAACAATGGGACATTATGAACTTTCACTCACCGCTGAGCCATGCGGATTTTTTGTACCACTGGCCACAGTCTTGCCCTTGTAATGTCTAAAGCTAAGACAATTGGCCCTCTTTTTAGAAAGTTTGGTGACCCCTGTACTAGTATAATACATATGCAGGAAAAACAATATAGTTTATACACATACAATAATTATATAATAGTTTACAGATTACATGAAGTAATATGCTCATTGCTTTGGTGTATAGGTTTAGTTGCTTATTTTGATGCCTTAAAAAACAGATATGATGCATAACTGTATTACTCATTTGTTTTCATTGACTTCTTCATTACTAGGTGGGGGCACAAAAAAATAAAACTACACTACACTCTTATCATTAGCATGTTCCCAATCTGTGGACTAGAGAACACATCCCCCTGTTATTGCAGGAGGGGAGGTCTGTAGTCCTAACAGACTTCCTGCTGAAGGGTGACAACTTCTGCTCCATTGATAAAGTATGGTTTATGGGTATTGTCGCTCTTGGACAGGAAATGTGTTCCTGGTAGGATCATCAGGTAAAAATAAAGGGGAAAAAAACGAATGCAGCCACCACATCCAAGGACTAGTAAGCTGCTAAATATTCATTTTTTGTTCTTTGGTTTACACTTTGAAGTAACACTCAGACATTTTGGGGTTTATGGACTGACTTATGGTGAATACTGGTGTTCTGCAACTGAAGGGCACAAGCGTGGTCCTCTGTGGACATCTTACTAGACAGTGCTGGATTTATTTTACATTTTCTAACACTGTCTGGTAACGATGTTTAAAGAGTGAGCCAATACACTCCGCACACCAGAAGATCCCTGGATGACACATTCGAAAGATGGTGGAAGGGATGAGGTATGAATGAAGCTTACTTTAAGTTCAAAGCATTTCACCATGGCTTCATGGGCAGAAAACTGTGAGAGCAATAATATGCAGGCAACAAGCAGCTATAATAGACCACACATATGACCAAGGAGTTCTCATTGCATCAGTCCATGTTGGATTTTTAAAATTAAATACAATTAACATTGTCATTTGTGTACAATATTATATACAAAAATAAACAATATATCTAAAAAAAAAACCCTATCACCAACTTAAAAGATTCCAGATAAAAGCACTGAAGAATCAAGTATTTGAAATGCTTACATTCAGTGTTTTTCATGAATTTCCATTTACTTACAATGTGCACAGTTCCCCCTCCCTCCCATGACTTCATAGCCCCCTCCTCTTCTGGGAGTGTCTAATTCATATCTGTGCTGGCCCAGCTCTTCCAACCCTGACTCTGCTCCTCCAAGATGGCCCATCCAAGATGGCATCACCCAGCAGCAGTCTCAGGGCTTTTGGACGTGTATACAAGGAAGGCTTTTACAGGTAAATAAAATGCAAAAATATGTTACATGCACATATAATATTATGGGAAGATTTTTGTTGAAATTAATGGTCTTGGGGGGGGCGTGG